>NC_072736.1:11072897-11372897 GCF_026930045.1 Uloborus diversus | reverse complement strand
CTCGGCCAATTTGGCATTGAGAATTTTATCATACTCATCTCTAATTTGATTTTCTCTATCTTTAATCATGCGTTCACAGATGAGGCCTACTTGCCGGAAAGTGAACAGCGGCTGGTCTCGGCAAGATGGTGCCATAAGCCCCGTGCCTAAACTTGTTGATGTTGAAGGAGTTTCGACGGAGCTATCAGAACTATCATTTCCGTCGAATTTCAGCTGCTTTCGTCGTTGCAGTTTTTTGATTTCTTCTCTAAGGTTGACGGTTATCTGTTCTGAAGTTAATTTAGAGGCAACATCTCCAAATGGGGAAGAGCATTCCATTGAAGACTTGAAAATTTTAGGTGAAGGAGCCATAATTGGAGTACATCTTCGCCGTTTTGGTGTTCGACCACTAGGGCTTTGTAGAGGATCCCATTCACAACTGCGTTTTAGAGTAGCACAAGCCATATCAACGTACAAATAGTTAGAAAATTATGCAATTATATGCGCTATAATAGGCGAAAGCACAAAGCGGAAAGCTAAGCTATTTAAAGAGTTCAGTTCTAAATATTTCCAGGTTTTCAACACGAAGTTTCTTTAAAAAGTTCTATTCACTAACTTGGTATGTTAGAACTACGACCTCGCCTATTAAGAATGCCTTTCGCACTATCATGAGGAACATTAGCCATGCTAGGATTCAGCCATTCGATTAGATGCAACAGCTACACCTCACTTAATCAGCAGCTAAATAATTTCGCTGACTTAGGATTAACAGTCATCGAGCACTTCGTATATGATATGACGAAGAAGGAAATTGGAAATTCAAAAATAATTCAGCCAAAACAATTCACATTAAAGGGCCAATTGAAAACTTCATAAGAAAACAAAGCACGTTCGGAATTTTTTCAATAACGATATTTTATAATCTGTTGCCAGATTAGTATTCAAAATTGTAAACGCGTCATCATTAATTTTATTCGGAAACGCGCAATAAAAAAGACTAAATTCCTTTTTCATCCGTAATTTATTGTTTTATTATAAAAAGTTATATTTCTTTTCTTGAGTAAACAATAGTAATTTTGTTAGAAAGTCCTCATTTTCAGAAGTAACAGCACTTCGTTCAGAAGCGATTTCAACGCATTTTAGAGAATCTATGCTTCATATGTCTTTTCTATTTGTAAAAATGTATATAAAATTAATCAAAACTGGCGAAAATAATACTCTTTTGGTCTTGATGCTGAGTTTGTAGAACATCAAAAATCTGAGCAGAAGCATCAAACGTAATATAAATTACATATTATAAAACGCAGTTATATATTTCTTAACTTTGACTGTCAAAGTGTCCTCTGCAGACCACATAGCAAAATCATTTCTCTAGAAAAGTTTTCAAGTTATTTGAATTAGCTTATTTGAAGAGTGACAAATTGTATTTTGAAAATGCTGCCTGTACGAGCTTTGCTGAATGCAACGAGGAAATTTACGACATCTACCATTGTTCGAAGTGGAGATCATCACCATGGCGGTATTCCGGGATCCAATCTTCCATTCGACATTTCTAATAAGTACAAACTGTCCTTGTATTTTATCTTGTTCTTCGGCAGTGGATTCAGTTTGCCGTTCCTTGTAGTTCGTCATCATCTTACTAAATAAACAAGTCCTCAACATGTGAAACTTACAGTAAAAATAAATCAACTAATGTTGGTGTACATTGGATCCAAAAAAATTATGCTAGTTGAGCGTATGTATTTACGAGCACTTAGCGCTTTTTTCTGTATGTTTTCAATTTCGAAAGGCGTACTGAAATAATTTCTGTACGTAATGCATTAATAAACTAGGTTTATGTTTTCAAGTTCGTGTCCCATTATTTTTGTGTGTATTATGACTGATTAACAGGACAAAATTTGGGATCATGTCACAATTTTGAGTTTTTAAAAATGTTCAATTGATTAATTTAATTTTTCAAAGGATCGTTGTGAAGTGGATTAAAACATGGACACAAAAAGCAATTTTAATCATTTGTGAATTTTGTAACCAGGTTATTTTGTTATATGTTTAGAATAACAATACATGAATAAAGTTTTATTCATGTATAACATTTTAACAATACATGAAGTTTAAAAATCAACATAACATTTTCCCCTGAAACTTAATGCTAGGCATTCGAGAACTGCATTAGTAAACTTAGATTAAAATTATATAAAACTACTGTATATAGCTAGAAAAGTGAATAAAACATGTATACTTTCAAAATTCATTTCCCTCAAAACTCCAAGATAAAATCCAAAAATTTCAAAATTTACTTTTTAGTTGCAGTATCATTTAACACTGAATTTCTTGAAAACCACTGATACTTCTGAAATAGCTTATACCTGCAAAATACTGTTGTATAACCTGTCAACTGATGATTAAATTTTTCCCTAAATATCCTTTTCATGGAAAAAATCCTCATGGGTCAAGTCTCCCTATGGGTCAAACCTCCCTAGTTTCCCCTATTAAAAAAAAAACTAAAGAATCTGCATCTTTAACTTGGCTAATATTGATGCTGCTATTGCTTAGTTTTTTTTAGCTTAATCCAGCATGCATACCCGGAGATAAAGTTATGTCACACAGATTTAAGTATTTTCAGGGCTGTTTCTGAGTTCCACTACTGAAAATATTTGCTTGAGTAGCATATAATATGAAATAGCCTGCAAAATAGGCACCAGATTCGGAAAATAATTTCTAAAATCCTCTCTTATTTAAAAAAAAAAAAAAAACATTCATGTCATATTTATGCAATGATACTTAATAATAGACATATCTTTGCTGTGTTGTAATAAAGCGTGCAGCGCCAGCGGAAGACATTTTGGTGCTTTGTCGAGACTGAAAACAATGTCCTTAACACAATTTTGAGAAAGGAAATTTTTTACAAAATGTTTTTACTCGAGTTATCTTCTAAGCAGGCCTGGATTTATGTACAAGCTAAGCAAGCTATAGCTTAGGGGTCCCAAACTCCCGAAAATTAACATGACTCGTCCAAAAAAAAAAGTACTTGAAAATATAAATTTCATTTTCTAGTGATTGAAAACCTTGAACTTTTGGAAAAGTGTGGCTACAAACCACAAATGGGAGGGAGTAGGGAGAAGGAATGCCAATATATGTCAAATTCAGCTCCTTGCTACATCCTGCACCAAAATGTAAAAACAATGATTCTCACGTTTCTGATGTACAAACATATACAAATTTTTTTGCTCACGTTTCATATCTTGCTATTTATATAATTCCGAATGCAGTATTTGGAAATTCTTTTGTTATATTGCTTGTTTTTATCTTACTTTAAATACATATTGTCAATCTGTTTAGCACAGAAAAAACACACTGCCTCTATTCCGTTTCATTTTCCGACCCACTTGCAACCGAAGAAAAGTTGTCATGAGAAATCTAGTTTCTTTTTTCTTTTAAACTTAAAATAGCTGTTTCTTACAAAGTTAGAACAGGACTGTAAAAATGTACGATCAAGTACTAAAATATAAGAGTGGAAAGTGTGAAGGAAGTGCATTAAATAATTTTAATTGTTCTAGAGTCCTTAAAAAGAATTAGATAAGTCTTTGAAAATCCTAAGCAAAGTGAGCTTCAATTTTATTTCTTATCAAGTGTTATACACTATGAATTGTTCAAATGGGCAGTATATTACACTCTTGTTACCTATTTTTTAAATCTGTACACCATTTCTTTTAAAGCATTTTTTACTATTGATCATTTTATATTTAAATCACTGTTGTATTTGTCGGTGGGTTGGAGGGGTGATTAAAAACTAATTGTACCGAAAGCCAATGTGAGCGAGTAACAATGCATTGTCTTTTCGTTTCCTGCACTCTTTCTCTCTATTAACTGCTGTCAATGATTTGCTAAATCAAAAACAATTTTTACTATGCATTATCTTAATTTGCAAAAGAGTATACAACTTTAAAAAGTTTTGTTTGCTTATTTCTGTCTTGATATTTTAGTAGCTCAAACTATATCTAACAAGGCTTCAAAATGCAGAATTTTATATCTATTTTTCAAAATTTCCTCTGGGGGAGGACACTGGGACCCCTTACGATTGAGGATATTCTATACTCTACTTAAAGGGGAGTCCTCGGTCACTCTCTGGATACCATTCCCCCTCTTAAGGTTGATCCAAAATAGACATCATGGAAAACACATGAAAAAATGATCAAATAAGTTAAAAGTATTGCTGTATGTATCCGGGGAAAGAGACAAACATAGAAAAGGGGGAAAAAAAAGTAAAAAATTGCGTCTTACACCACAGAGTTCCACGTTGTTCAAACTACAAAAGGGCCTCAAACCTGAAATAGCTTAGGGCCCCATTAAGTCTAAATCTGGTCCAGCTTCTAAGTATAGTCGTATGCTACAATCAGATTACTTTCTATTATAAGCGTGAAAACTATTTTATTTTTAAAAAAATTTTATTTGAAAAATGTCCTTTTATTTTGAACTAGCTGCTTTGCACGGTCTACCTTGAAAAAAAGTTCTGTCAAGTAACGCATGTTCAACAATCAGGTTTCAATCAGAGAAAAAACTATTGTGAATTTCCTGTCAAAATAATCATTCTTTAAGAAAGAAAACTGCAATTCAAAAATTCCCGAATAAATTAAACGCAACACCCAAATCCAAAAGAAAAAATAAAGAAGATAAATTGCAAAATAATCAAAAGGGAAAATTTTTATTGCAACACAAAAACAAAATTTTATTTAGACACAGTCAAGAGAAAAAAATTGACAACCTTCTGAATTGTTTTCACGCTAATTTAAAATGAGATCGCGCAAATGATAAATTTCCTACATAAAGTTTCTATTCCACTAGGTTTAATGATGCCTTTAAGTTATTTTCCGGTGATTTTACAGCTTTTTTTTCAAATTCCAAGGAACTGAATGAACTTTATGGGTGTTGTTCGAGGGCTTTGGAATGGAACCTGAATCAAAGAAATCGGATATTCGGGTAAAAAGACCCATTTAATGATATTTTCGGGCTTTAAAATTAAAATTTGAATGGTTTGGTTCTTTTTTGGTGTTCAAACCTTACATTTCTTCTCAGATGCCCTAGTACCTCCCTGCCCTTGAAAGTTTTCATCTTTCAATCTTAATTCAAAGCTTTTAAATGAAAATTAGTATTCACAGTAACAAAACTGCAGTTATGCAAACCATGAAGCTAGCAGAAGTGTAGGATAATTTACTTCCTTCTGATTGTGAAACATACTTGTACTTATTTGGGAATGACAATATATACTCGCTGTTTGTACCCGTCTCTGTTGTTGTACCCCTGGACTTTAGAATGGCTGCTGCTATATTCATAAAAGTGATGTTTTGGTACAGTAAAGTGGGCATGCACTACTGAATAAAATCACCACAGCTCCACCTTGTGAAAAATTGCAGAGTTATAATTGCTATCTTAAAAATGGATTGAGATAAAGAAAAAAAGCGACTCGCAAAGTTGTAGAGCCTCATCGATTTAGTATGAAAAGGCACCTTGTGAACATCAATGCAAAGAATAGAATGCTAAAACGCCCGTGATTTCTGATACTGTGACGTGAAAAAATGATCTGAGATTTTAAAAAAAAACTGTAACGGTATACTTTTAATTAACACTTTGGTATCATATTTTACTCGGAAGATATTGTTTCTTCCGTTCAAATTTTATGACATCACAGGAACGTGAATCAAGGACACTTGCATGAAATCTCCAAAAACAAAATCCATCTTTTAGCCATTCTACTCTTTGCATTACTGTCAACAAGGTATCTTTTTGTACTAAGTCTATAGCATCCTACACCTTTTACTCCCCCTTCTTGAACTGTTTTTGAGATAGGAATTCTAACTCTGCAGTTTTCCACCAGAGGTGATGCCATAAGTGTTTTAAATGATATTTATGCTTAAACTTGATTAAAAAAACCGACAGTACCAATGTCTAGAAGGGGGCTAGAGCTCTACTGTGCCCCCCTATAGGCGCCCATGGACAAAGTTAAGTGTTAGTTTTAAATCAAACCTTGTACATCAGACATTCCTGTGTGAGTTTGAATGTATAAAGGTCCCCCCCCCTCTCTCCATAAATGAAGATATGATATGCAATTGTGACAAAATTATGCATTTCTTTTAGATCAAAATTTGTATTACAAACACTACTGCATGAATTTATGTGTATTAAGATGCCATTTTCCCAGTTTTTCACCACATATTTCTGCAATCAACTTTAGCACAAACCAAAACTAAGTTAAAATACAGTGGGATAAAAAAAAAAAAAAACCCTTTCAATAATACTTTATATTAAAAATAAAATGAAAAATTAAACAGCTCATGTTTGTTCCCTTACAGCTCAATAAACTGCTTTAAAAACTATTACCTAATTTTCAATAATTTAATAACTGCTCAAATTTGAGAAAAAAAATATAAATGAACTATTAAAATAACAAGTAAAATAAGTTGATTAAGTGTAGCATAAATTGAAATAGCTTCAAACTTTCAAAATATTTGAAACACTTTAAGGATGCAAAAGGATTGATAGTTCAATCACAGTATCTCAATTTTTGGTGAAGCATATATTCATGTCCTTTCCAAATTCAGAGGGAAGAATTTAGTTTTGGCGAAAATTTAGCACTGTTGCATGGAAAAAAATCCAATAAAGAATTTGTAAACTCAGGAACATTGCGACAAAACTCTAAAAATCAGACAACTATGAAGACTATCGGGACAATTAAAGTCTGAAATTGGAATATGGTTACAGAAAAGGGTTTTGATTAAAATTTGACTAATTATGTTTTTGACAACATCAGAAGTTACAGATTTTGACTACAATTACAGGGGTTTAAAGAGGTGAATTTCAACTACTTAATGACTATGTAAAAACATAATCAAAATCTTAATTTAAAGGCACAAAGATCCCTTAAATAGAATTTTTGTGCAATTGAAATTTCAGAATAAAATCCAAGTACTGTTTGACCATCGATTACATGGAAAGGCTAATGTCCGGTTTATAGGTGGAAATGGACACATCTATTAGTTTATAGGGATGTGAGTTGGTTTGTTTCAGATGTGCACTTCTGCCTCTCTATTATTTAGCCTTAGTTTTGTAAAAATGAAAATTTGCTCACAGCAACATCTTTAAATCTTAAGTACATTCGATTCATATTCTCACGGCAAAAGTTAATTGATTCATTTATTAACAACAAAGTTTTGAACTTACCATTTTGCTTTTACGTTCCTGAACGAAATGAAAATACTTTATTTTCTTTTTGTTGTTTCCATGGTAACTGTTTTTGTTTCCCCTTATTTTAGAGAATGCAATAAATGAATAAGGCACTAGTGACATTATAAAAAGCGTGCATCAAAATCTCATCGTTTTTTTCCCTCCTCCCTGACTGGATTCATTCAGATGGAATCGTCTTTACTTGGCAGATTGCCAAATTACATACAGTCCGTGGTCAAACAGTAAAACAAAATTTACATGAAGATGAAGGGGGGAAAAAGTAAACCTACAATGTATCTTGAAATCTTAAAGCTTTTGTGTCCTTGAAATCGGTCATTTATATAAAATGCTTTTTATACACAGTTTCATTCGAAAATCCTAGTACAATCAAGTTCCTCTCATTAGGTACATTTAGGCTGATATTAAAGTAATCCTAAAATGATGGCAGCTAAGGCATGTAAAAGTGTGAGAAGAGAATGAAAGACAAGAGGAAAAGAGACAATGAGTTTAATCATCTATATATCAGTAGGGCCAACAATCCAAAAACATTTGATGCAGTGAAAAAAATGCACAACTTGTGGCATTTGTCTGAAACATGAAACTATGAACTGTATCACTGTCAGATGAAACAAAACAATTAAAATAAAACTTAAAAATGCAACAAAAAACCACATGGCAATGATAACACCATACGCAGGTGTTCACATAATGACACAGGGGGAACAGCAATAGACTTTAGTATTAAAATACATTTGTTACCCAGGTAATAATATCTGTACATATTTGGAAACATACAGGAACAGTAAAAAGGCATTCATTAAAACAAAACATTGTCAGACTTTTACTTCACACTGTACAGTTTCATATCAATAAAGTTACAATTTTACAAGAAAAATAGGACCCTTTTATATATGTACAAGAGAAATTTACAAATACATTACAAGGTTAACACTTTCTTATTAACATCATATAAACATTAAATGGACTTCATTACTCTACTAAAAGCAAAAGTGATCTAAAAAATGATGAGACAAAAGTACACTAAGGTACAAGTACAGTACATAATAAAAATGCCTTCATGCATTAAAGGCTGCAAATTCACATACAAAAATATTTGTACAGAGATACAAGATCTTGTGAGCATGATCCAGTTATTAAACACATTTCATAAAAGAAATAAAAAAAGTACAATAAATGCACCTTTTTTCTATTTTATGATTCTCATATGCAAATGGCCAAACATCCATTATATATGAACTATGCAAAGATGCCTAAGAATTTTAAAGCCTTTCTTTTTCTGGAACAACACTTTGGTTTGAAATGAAAATTACTAAAATTTGTAGCGAAAAACCGGGTTAACATATTTTACAGAAAAAGAAAACCCTTACTTTTTCTTTCCCGAAACTTTTTTTTTAACATTAAGAATTTTACAACTGAAGCTCCTTTTCGTCAAACTCCGACATTAATTAATAAGAAAAAGAAAAACAAATTTTAAAAAATCCAAAATTACACATTAATACCAGACTAAATGATTTAGCTATGTATGAGCATTACTTTTTATGATTGTCAAATAAGAGGAATATATTATTTTGAAAAACGGCAACACGTATAAATTGAGCAATTCAAGTGATTATCAAATTTTAGTTTTCTACAAAAATATAGGTAATTTTCTTTTTAATGCTATTTGATATGCATGTCAATACTAAACGCACAAAACATTAACAGTAAAAAAAAAATTACATGTTGCATAACATTTCAGTTACATTATAAAAAAAAAATTAGAAAATTAAGTGGTGAAGAAAAAATATTGTTTGGTTCAAAAACATAAACAGAAATGACCTGAAGGGAATTGTTTTTTGAAAGAGCACATTTGAGAAACTAAGTTTGAAACACGAAATATATAAAAAGATAAAAATTTGACTTTATTTTTGATAAGTTGGTTTGCTTTCAGTTTTTTTTAATAAATAAATAGGATATTTTTTATGTTTTGAGATTTCATTTCTTAAACTTATGTTGCTTCCACATGAAAAACTATATAAAAAGTTTCTATTTTTTTTAAATTATAAAATTTTAAGACATGGTTAATTTTAAATTTGAAACTTAATATTGTACATTCAGTGATAAGTTGAATTCTACAACATAGTACACTTTGTAATATTGCTATCATTTATGAAAATATAAATGTTAAAAATTACATTAAAAATAAATGAAAACCTTGACTTAGAATCAGTAAGAAAATGACTCTCACAAAACAAATTTTTTCATTGTACTAGAATGAATTACTAATTCAAAATTAGGTAAATGCGTGAAAAGGTACATAAATCTGAAATATTAACAAGAGTAACACTAACTTGAAAATTTTACTAGTTCACAAATACAAAACTACAGTCGGACCCGGATTTAACAAACCTCTATTTAGCAAATTTCCCGAATTTAAGAAAATGAAAGCAAAAACCCCTATTTACTGAATAATAAACCCCGAATTAATGAATTATTTTAACAGCCGATTTTTTGTTTTTGCTAGTTTTAGTTTGGTAGGTGCTTTCCAAATGTTATATCCATATTGTCCGAAGCAGACAAAGACTTTTCTTGGAATCAACAATTTTTGACGGGAGAGGAGGCCACCAATGAATAATCTGATGCAGAAAGCGATAATGAAACTCTCATTAAAACTTACTTTTTCAAATGCTTTTTTACATGGCCTGGAAACTAAAAACATATCACATGCAGCAGGCTGCAAATGACACAGTATTTTCTTCTCTCCATAAAGTCAAAACAAAACTATTTCAAGTCAAGTATCAAGAAAATTGTCAAACATCTATTGCTCAGAAGTTTAAAATTTCAAATTAACTAGTGTGTAATAAGTGGTGGAATCTTCTTTACTAATAATTAAGCTGAAAGTCTGTCTGGATGTCTGTGACGCGCATAGCGCCTAGACCGTTCGGCCGATTTTCATGAAATTTGACACAAAGTTAGTTTGTAGCATGGGGGTGTGCACCTCGAAGCGATTTTTTGAAAATGCGTTGTGGTTCTTTTTCCAATCCAATTTTACGAACAAAAATATCATAAGATGGACGAGTAAATTACGAAATTATAACATAGAACCGTAACATGGGTACAAGCCAATTGGCAAGAAAATACACCATACATTATTTGTAAATATACAGGTGAACCAAAAAACCTTTTAATTTTTCTATTAGTGGCTAAGCCGTGCGGGAACCTCTAGTGCTGAATAAAAGTGTACTTTCTAATTATGGATATTCCTCTGCAGTTACTTATTAGAGGTTTTAGATAAGGTAAATGCAATTTTTAAATTTTATTTTCACACCCCAATATTACGAATAATCCAGATTTAACGTACAAAAGTTTCAGTCCCGATGAATTCGTAAAATCGGGGTTCAACTGTAATAACCGATAACAAGTTTCCAGCCAGATTAAACTCGTACAAGTCAATATTTCAATATCCAACCAATTGTGATCTCTTAAAACTATTTACCCCATTTCAAGTACTAACAACTGCTTCTTGCAAGCTATTCCGAAAGCCTGCTACTTTACAAGAGTAAATTTTCCCAAACTTCAAGATTAGTTTGGGATTTAAATAGTTTCAAATGATAGCTTCTTGAATTAAATAAATACCTTAGCGCAGAAAAAGTAAAATAAGAAACAACGTCAAATTGCAGATTACTGCAGACACGTGTTTCGGCTTCTTTTTCAATGCAAAAGAAATGAGCTTATGGATGAAAACATCTGACAAAAGCCAAGAGCCAGCTAAGCAGGCAGCTTAAAAAGTGAAAATAGCAGGTTTAACCAGACATCAATGAGAAAATTATAAATCAATAAAGAACAAATAGGAATGCGAACAATGACCAAGAGCTTTTTCACAGATACGCCACAAAAAAGAATTCAATTGGACAAAGATTAAGCAACAAAGCTAAAACAAAAAGGACAATGTCAATAACCGTGAACAGCAAGAAAAGGAGCTGAGTGAAAGAAAAAACACGAGAAAAAGAAACTTATGCAACATTCAGATTGTGTCCGCACATCCGTCACCAACGTATGCTTTTCTCCCTAAAACCAGTTTTTGGTCGGCGTTGCCATGACAGCAAGCCGCATTATACGGGACCCGTTGACGTGACGAGATGCCAGATATCTGACGACTCTGACATCGGTAGAGTTGGGCGTCGCATTTCATTGGTCTCCATGAGATGAGCGCGCTCTCTCTATTGGGTGAGAGACTGACATGTGCCTTTTTCGCATTCGCAAAGTATGAATGCTTCTCCCTTTTCGGAAAATGTTACTCTGTCCGCTTTACGTGGTGTGCGGACGCTGTTTGAATTACACTTTAAATAGCTTCTTCTTTTGTCTTTGGTGGATAAGATTCTAATAATTACATCAACTTGTACTTAATGTATTTCTCACAGTTAAAATCAAACTTTAGAACTCTTAGTTTAGAATATTGTCATGCATATGCATGAGCCAAGATTCTTTTAAAAATATAATTACCTACAAAAATAAATACTTTTTAAATCAATATACAGCACCTAACTGTTGACTGGATATTTTAAAATTAATTTTGGTTGCTTTGTCTATTGTACTTCCTCATTTTTACTTTGAATTAAAAGCATTTTCACCCTGTCAAGAGATATTAACATAGCTTTATGTCACTGACAGAATAAAAACTATTATTATATTAGAAATTTAAGATTTGCAATTCTGTCACATTCAATTAGGGACTGCTGAGGTTTTTAACAATAGTTTTATGTACCCTGATAAGCGACTGTACTTCTAATGTAAACTTCAAGGTTTAAAATGTTCACTATTGTGAGTTGACAACGCTGATTTTAAATTATTTATAAATAACATTGAACTACATAATTATCTATAGTCATGATAAAATGGGCATGATTCATTTATGGCATTAGGTGAGTCAATTTCTTTTATTTAATGACAAGGTGGCTGTCAATTGAACTAGTTTGAACAGCTTATAGATTTACAAGGCATAAAATAATCAAATGAAATATCAAAAGTAAATTTATCATTAAATTAGTACTTTTTTTTGCCACAATTTCCTTTTAAAACTTCACAACAAACAAGCAATAATTAATGTGTGTGCATGTGTTTTTTCCTTTTTTTAAATTTTGCTACTGTCAGCAAAATGTAATCATCATCAAATCAAATAGTAAATTTCCTCCACACACACATAGTACAATTCAAAATATCTAAAACCTTATTGTGTTATTGAACTTCGAGTTAAAAAGTTTTTGATTATCAGCCACAAAATGCTAATTCAAAAACAAAAGAATTTCGCTTAAGAATATTATTCTTATCTGAGGAAATGTTCGATTAAATGAGCAAACATCATCTAATGGCTTGAGGTGGACGGATAAATATAAGGAGTACAAAATTAAGTTTATATATGATGAAAATTAAATTTGTGAGTACATGTATCAAAACAAATAAATGGGAATTCAAAAATGTCTTTACATAATCTTATTTTTAAGACTGACATACTTAACTAAATTTAGAAATTTAAAATTTATTGATACTTAAAATTCTCAACCAAAAAATATCAAAATAATGTCCCTATGCCTATGTTATTCTTTTAAGTTCCAACTGCTGCCAACAAAAGAAGTATCAGAACCTTTCTAAGAAAGGTAATCTAGTATTTTATTATCTCTGATGTTCGAGTGCTAAGTACCTATTTGAGTAAGACCTTAAGACTTGCTTCTTAAGACACTTGCAAGCGTATGAAGCATATTATAACATTACTCCCAAACGACATGGCATGTTAATCGCATGTGCCGATCCAGAGAGTGGGTCATAGTGTCAGGATCCCCCCCCCTTCCATTAACACAACCAAACCTTAAGTAGCATATTAGCCTCCAATTTTGAATATTTACAGGGGTGAATCGAGTGGTGGAGTACCCAGACCAATTATTCGCTATTGGTGCCTGAATGTTACACTTATACCTTTTTAAAAAGCCACAGCACATTTTGTTCTTATTCAGTTTGGAACTTTCAGCTAATCAGAGATAACAAAATTTAATTTTATCCTTTATCCAGTTTTCCTGAAAGAGCAGGCTAGTGTTAAGTGCCTTTACGAAACATAATTGGCCATCCAAACCAATCTTAATCTTAAGTAGTAAGTTATAGCCCCTAAGCCAGGGCAAAGGCAGAACTATATGATGCAATATACAGACATCCCCGTTATACCATCCAGAGACTGCAGTTTCGTCCTCATTATGGACACATCTGTCTGGAATAGGGCGTAACTGAGCCGGTGGTAGATGTTAGTTCATTGAAGCTGAGAGTGCAAACAAACTGGTAAAAAAAGTAAATTAATCTCACCAGCAGGTCCGCTGACATGGTGTGCTTCAACTCGTAAATTGAAGTCGATCTCTGGATGGCTGGATGGGATAAACCGGGCTGTTGGTATATTGAAATCGTTCTATATTGAAATAATTTACATCCGTCTGTATAATTTAGCCTCACAGCGTACCAGAACATGAATCCAGTTACTATGACCCCCCCCCCCAAAAAAAAGAAAAATCTTACATCAAAATAATCAAATATCTTATGTAAAAAAAGACTGACAATACTGTAATATCCCTGGAATGGAAGCAATTGAAGAACAAACTTACAGATAATTCAAAGAAAGTTATTTTGTCTATACTCTAGTTAACAGAGGCAGCTATGTTTATTAGAACAGTGAGTTTGAATTTTGTTGCATTACTTTCAGAATGCAATAACATGAAATAAAAAGTATCTAAGAAGATTTATTGTAATGGTAAATAGCTTGTTCTGAATTTTCTGGACAATTCTAGATTAGAACTAGAATAACAGGCGTTTATTCATTGTCAAAGAAGCAAATTCAAAATTTAATTAGTAAAGCCGTTTCTGAACCTGCTTTCTGTTGCAAACTTATCAAGCAGAAACTTCATCAAACAGAAAGAAAAAGTAAAAAATATGATTTAATTTGGCATGCATTTATAACAGTTTAGAAGTTGTTTGAGTTATAACTAAAACTTCCTGTATCATTTCATGTGATTATTGAATGCACAAGAATGCCTAATTTGAAATTGAGGAAGAAAAAAAAACATTTTAATTTATACTCACAATGAATTTGTCTTACATGCATTTTTATGTATGCTTTAGTTTTTTCTTCCAAGAAAAAACTGTGGCTATACCCCAATTGTGAACTTGCCTTTGAGATTAAAGAATAATGAAGACATTTAGATTGTGTATAACAGATCAAAAAACAAAAACTAAGTAGTTCAAGTTTTACATCTCAAGTAGTTAAATATAAATATATAAAAGGAGAATTACCATACTTTTGCCAAAAAAGATATATATATATATATAAAGAAAAGAGGAGCGCTGATCAATGTTTATTTTTAACAGGTTTTGGTTAGATGTAAAGTCACTAAGCATAGCACTGAATGTGCAGTTTTTAAAAACCTATTTTATTGCAATAAACTCATTATTACATTTTTCAAAGGCAAGAAACAAAATGAGTTGATCTATACTTGTGGGCCCAGGGTTCGCCAATATAATCAGTTCATCTCTACATAGTATAAAATGAAGTCTCCAAAAAGCGTCTGTGTGAACGCGCAAAACTCGAGAACTACACGGCCAATTCCGCAGAAATTTTTACAGTATTTTTCTTTCAGCACCGGAAAGGTTTGCAGACAAGTTCGGAAAAAAAAATCGTCGAGTAGTTCTTTTTTTATTCCAATTTAGGCCCAATTTTCATAAATTCCCAAACATGGGAGTGAAAATGACTTGCACATATTAGTATTACATAGTGTTGGAAAGAGTAGAATTTTTTGCATTCTACACAATTTGTTTCAATGCTCTAACTTAGTTACGGCGGGAGTTATGTGCGGTTTTAGCTCAAATTTTTTTAGGCTTAGCTGAAACTTAGGCACTACTTTCATCATTAAATCTATCAATAAAAAGTGAATTAATTGTCGCACAGTTTTCTTTTTGACACCATTGGAAAAAGCGATATTTTTTACTCCACATCCATCTCGACCTATTATAGAAAAACTAAGCTGCTATCTCAAAAGGAAGAAAAGTTACAAGCCTCTTAAAATCAAGTTCAAAAAATCTCATTTCCATTCAAATCGTTAACCATTTTCTTTCGCATTTTAGTTCCTTAAACTTATTTTATTTTGTGTTTCCATAGTTACGCTTTTTACATCCATTTTTCTCAATTTAATTTTTTAAAAGTATTTTAAGATCTGTCGTCATTGTTTGGGGGGGGGGGGGGAATTTTGCATGATGTTTTTTTTATTTATTTAAGCTTGATTGTTGAATATACGTCACTTGACACAATTTTTTATTTTCAAGGAGGACTGGGCAACGCAGCTAGTGTGTATATATATACCTGATATTAACTTTGGAAATATCATATCAGATATTGTCATGACCCCCGTCCCCATTTTAGTGACTTAAGACAGCATAAAGCTGCATTTTAAGGGCTAACATTTCAAAAAATTCTACCCAGATCCTTTTTTATATGGACAAAATTACTGAAGAGCCCCCCCCCCCCCCTCCCAGCAAAAAAGACCACATTGAAAACCAGAAGCTGCATAATCCCTTTTTGAAAAGCCAGACTGAATTTTATAATCAATGTATAAAATTCCCACAAAAGGCTAAAATAGACTTAAGTTGATTAAAATAATACTGGAGTAGCTCTGATACACACATTTGTTACATATTACTTTTTCATTTGTTCAACAAAATTATTCGTAGTTAAAAATAGAGCCCCAACATTGAATAATATTTTGATATTTTTTGGCATAATTGCCAATCTTTGAGCTGTTACCATTTGGATCTGGCAAGATGTGCAAGGCCAAATGTGGTGAACAAGAGAGGCAAGATAGGACCAAATGCAATCCCAATGAAACTGCTAGCAGTTCCTGGGGGTTGGTAAAGAATAGCTAGATCGGGGGGGGGGGGGGGGTGTCCTAGTTAATAACAATAGGGGAAATTAAATAACGATGTGATTTGAGGATGCAGTTACCATTTAAAGAATTAATCTTGTGTTGATTGATAATATCGGATATATATCAAAATATCAGATACTTTTGATATTTTGGAAAAGATGATACTTTCAAACCCTGTGTGGGCCAGATGAAGATGCACATTGCTAGCAAATTTAACACAGCACACTAGAAAATTAATAGCAATAACTTCAAGCTTTTGGTCATTAATCACAACCTAGTGCTAAGAGCTTTCTACACCTATCATTATTATTTTTATAATCATTTTTTACTTGAAGATTCTGTTTATAGGGGAAAATAACAGGGGCATAAGTACATTTTTAATGTAACCATAGTTACACTAAAGAAAAAAGGGTTAACCTATGGCTGTACAGCATACAAGGATATAAAAAACTCTTTCCTCATAAATTAAAAAACTGAGGCACTTCAAAAAAATGAAACTGCTTTTGAATAAATCGGCAATAAATTTACTTTTGGATAAAAATCACCAATTCTTACACAACATTTAGTTTATAAAAAGGTGGTTCTGAGTCGTGAGTTTTATAATATTGTATTAAGCTAGCTAGTTTTCCTTTTCAGCAAAAAAAAAAAAAAAAAAGGAGAAAGGGACAATTCTTCATTAAATTTTGTAATCAAGCAGCAAATCTCATTGGGTTTTTAAAACCGGGGAATATTTTCAATTTATTTATTTATTTATAAATAGTTTAACACTAGATTGACTTTTTTGGTAAGAAATTCATCAACTGACATAGTTTAGGGATATCAAACACATTTAGGCTGAATAATGTATTAGATCGTTAAGTTACCCCCCCCCCCCCCACATAAATTCTTTGAATATGACCCAAACACAGTATGGGGAAATTTCGGGCAAAAATTTTATGATTTGGAGAAATATTAAGCTCATGAAATTTTATACACCCCTGCTACACTTTACCTTTTAACATGGAGCTTCAGAAATCACCACAGAATGCTACATACAATTCACAGTAAAATTTTTCCACTGTTTTACTAACATCCTTCTTTCCTCCATTTTTTAAAACATCATTAGTTTAACAATGTTTTTTACGTTCCTAATCTTTGCAATATGATAACAAGCTGTCGGAATTGGAGTGAGGATATTGAAATAAAACAATAGGGAGCACTACCCAACACAAAAAATGCATGGGGCACAAAAATGAATATTTCCAAAGTATTTTCTCTAGCAAGACACAAAAATCGTCATAGAGATTTTTGTTTTTAAGATACAAAGCCAACTGGGGTAATAAAATGTCACAAATGCTCATTGAACTACCATTTTTTACAGTATTTTTTGCTAAAATACTGTTGAGCAGTAAGGGACGAACATGGTGCAAGGTCTCTGCCAGATATTAGGGTCATTGGACTGAGTTAGTACTAGCAGAATACTGCTGGACTATTACAAGAGTTGCTCCATCTTTGATGTACAAGAAGCAATCACAAATTAAGTTCACATAAATAGGCTAAAAGCAACGTATGCTTTTTGAAAAAGACCCATTGTCTAATGAAACAGGACCTATTGAATTATTTTACTGCACATGATTTTTCTTTTCTTTTTCAATTAATCTTCAAATCAATGGGTCATTGTGCATCTTTCTCCATTGGGCATTTGTTTATCTTGAAAACAAGAGCTAATAAAAAAATTTCATTTATACATGCGTTTTTTTTTTTTTTTTTTGGGCAAAAATTACTAAAAATTGACTATTAAAAACCAGGATGCAGAAAATCTTTTGTTTTTATTGCCTAGTGATTCGAAAAGTAATAAACCTACCTCAAGCTACTCTTCTTCTATGAGACTGAGGGAGAATGGTTAATTGATTTATATAAGGCTACTTACTACATTCTGTGGAACTAAAAACAATCATGTTCACACAAACAGGAACAAGAAAAATCATTCCAAAATGAGAAACTTTTAAAATGCTTAAATAGAAAACTCTGAAAAAATATTTCTTGCTGAAAATCTACAACTTATTTGCAACTGACATGTTGATTAGTTTGAGATATCACCTAAAGTCATTATTTTGTACTGAAGGATAACAAAAAAAGGATTTTCTTATGCAATTTTCAGTACATAAAAAAAGAGCATAAGAAATATCTATTTAATGCCATCAGGAAAACGTCCTAGTAGCTAATACTTGAGTTGCTCCCCGGAGGATTTACCACTCATCAATTATGTTGATAATTAGAATAAACATGAACATTGAAATTAAAAAGCTGAAGAAAAAAACCTCCTCCATCGAATTTTGTCAATTTTCTTGTGGTATTATTATTTTGAACTATGATTGATTTCAATAACAAGAAACTTGGACTATCAGTAGAGCCCGGATTATATGTACTAAATAATCACTAAATTTTGCATGCTAATATGCACTAAAAATACCCAAATACCCCCTTTAAATAGATTCAAATAATTTTTATCTGCACTAAGAAAAAATGTCCCAATATTAGGGTTAAAATTGATCGCCGTTTTGGTTTTTTGATTTTGTTAACAAGCAGGAGTGAAAGTGGCAGAAATTCTGAAGACAAAAAGTCTGAAAGTAAAATGAAAGGGGTTAGCTTTTATGTAAATAAAACTTTATGTATGAAAAATAAAAACTGCTTTTCTATGAAAAGTTTTTAGAAGAAAAAAAAACACCTGAAAAGTAATAATTGCATTAAACAGAAATTTATAACAAACTATTTCACTTTATTTTTCATTTAAGGATGATTTATTTTTTATCACTAGTGCAGTTCTGATAAGTTGACCTGTGACCTTGACAATGTTTTCATTTTTTTAGAAAGTTCAGTGACGCATACATAAACAAATTCTCTTAAAGTTTAAAAAATTTAAAAACAAATGAAAAGCCCAAAAATATTCATATATTTCAAAATTTTGCTCTATTTATGCATTTACATGCACATTTGCAAATAATCCGGGCTCTAATTATTAGTGATTTTTGATGGGCTAATTTAATATTAAAAGCAACTCTATATTCAGGAAGGCATCTTTGTATTTGCATATAATGCATGAAAACCACAACTGTTACAGCATATATATACACATATGCAAATATGGCATGCACAAGAACTATAAGAAGCACCTCAACTACATTCTATATCATTTTTCACTTTATGGTCATACCACTCAAAATAAAGAACACAGTAATCTTGTCAAAAAATAAACTCTCATAAAATGTCTTAACATGAATAGAGTATACATTTGTGCAGTAAAACTTAAATGCACAAGCACACACACACATACATACATACACACATCATATATATAATATATATATAACACAGATATTAATTACAATAAAACATGCATTGAATTCATCAGTCTAAGCATAAATAATACATGCATATTCCCAGTAGGTTTTAAAAATGGCTGAAATCTGGATTAGCCTCTGGTTAAAAAAATCAGTAAGTTGAAATCATTTGAATACGAAAATGTTAAGAGCTCCACTAGGTGAAAATCTATATTTAAAAATACTAAACCATTAGATATGAAGAATATATAAACAAATTCGTTCAAATTTATAAGAGACAAAAAATAAACAACCATTAACTGAAGTGAAATTTTGGGAAAGTTAAATTTTGTCTGTAAGTTAACTATAAATTCCTCCAACTTTCTTTTTCTTCTGTTCCCTATAAATCACTGCTAATAAAGATTGAAAATAAACAGATGTACAATGCTAATGAAAAACGTAATGCGGGATTTTTAACCAAATAAGCTTAATGAACCTTTGATTACGGAACAATAATTTGGATGAGCTTCAGTGATAAGTTCTAAGTTTCAAATGAAAAAAAAAACAAGTTTTAAAATACGTGAGCTCTAACAAATTATCTGCCATCTTTACATATCAATTAATTTTTGAATCAAGCAAAATGAATATATATTAACTTTTCAGAACTTACATCCGAGTAAAATAAAGACAAATATAGCGATTACAGTCATTCAGTGAAACTTTGAGCTACAATTTCTTGTTTTAAAATTTCACAACTGATATTTTAATAACTTTATCTTGTTGGTATAAATCAGATGAAAAACTCCTAGAGTTTAGTCTAGTTATTCAAAATAAAGAAAAATAATTATTAAATCCATTTAAAGTGCCCTGGGTGTTATTTCCTTCTATTGCGATGTAAATCTTCCCTGTGTGTGTGTATGTGTGTTTCTGTAGGCCTTTTTTTACACAGTCCTGGCTGTAAGTGAAACTGTTTAGTTTCTGTATAAATAAATAAATAAATGAATAAATAAATAAAAATCCATTTAAATAAATTAGCCTTGTTCAAAAATTATCCTGCCATTGAGGGTCAATTTGAGTTACATCAGAAATGACAGGCAAAATAGATTATTTATTCTAATAATAGATTATTTATTCTAATAAAAGTAGAGCAATTTCAATGCAGTAAAATAATTTCTAAATGTTTAAAAATTTCAACTTTGTACTCCAAAAGATTCCTATCATTTATAATATTACATAGAATATTACAATGTAGCAAGAGCACTTTCAACAGCTTCGAAAATAACTTCCAAAAAGTCACTGTGATGTAGCTCATTCATGAAAATTTAAATCACACAAGCTCCTGAAATCAAATTCCAAACATACTTGCACTGCAAGGTTTGTTACTTTCTGTTTACATTTCAATTTTTTGATTTATGTGTGGTCATTTCTGATTTTTGCTTATCATGACTAAAAATATCTACACTATGCAGATATTCGAGTCACTTTTCATGAATCAACTGAACATGAAAAAAAGCAAAAATGCTGAATGTCTAGAAATCAGTAATAGTCAGGAGAAAACAGGGCAATAGATGTTAATAGTGAATTTGAACAATATATTTCTGATGATAACTGAAAGGTAATAAATTGTTATGAAATGTTTTGCTATAGGAAGGAATACAATTGTGTTGTTTTTCCTACATTTTATAACTAATTTCATAATTATTAAAACCATCTTGGATTTGTAATGTGCATTTAATGTACAGTATGAATTAAATTTTATATTTATGTCAGGCGTGCCCGATACAGGGGAAGGGGTCATGTTGCAAACTACGGCATTGGAATTTTAATGTGAAAACTTATGTGGGGAGGTTTAAAATTTTTTTTTTTCTTCATTTGAAGACAATACACTGTTTTTATTTTTCTAGGGTGTAACTTTTTTTGGCATCCAACAAACCTGCAATGAAGACATTTAATTCATGTCATTTCTGAGGTCAAAATAGGACAAAAGCAGGTGTTGGAAAACATATAACATGCACCTCTAAAGAGCATGCATTTGAAGGGTAAAAGTAATTTTCTCAAAGATGAAAATGGCATGTACAGCATAATACAAAAGCACTGGCAAAATTGTAAGAGGCCTTTTTGTTTTAAAAATACTTTTCCTGCTTCAATAGAAATATACAAAAGGGCTAGTTGAATCTTTTAAAGTAATAACTAAGAAGAAGACACTAATGGTCCAAACTAGATGATTCACATATTAACTAATTATTTCAGTGAACTGTTAGGCATACTTTAACAGCAATTTACTTTATGCAAGGGAAAAAAATCTGATTATAATTGGAGGAAATATGGGAACAATAAAAGGAATAAGTTATGTTTAATAAATATTTTCTTCAAATATTACATATATTATCATACTCAAAACCCACAGGGAAGAAGAGAAAAAAAAAAGTTAAGAAGGAAGGTAAACTGAAGTAAAATGACGTAAAGAAATTAATAATAATCAAAATACATTACTTAAAAGTGAAATAAATGAAGCAAATAATTCAGCATAAGCTTGTATGTATGGGTGGGGGGGAGGACACGAATAAAAATAGTAGCTTTTAATTTGAAGATTTCACTTTTGAGGGTGAAAAAACAATGGCCACATATTTACAAAACCTGTCTAAAATTAGAATATTTTTGGGAAAAAAGAAAAAATCTTAATTGATGAAGAAAAATGATAAACCAGAGACTAACACATTTCCACCAAATAATCACTCCAAAGCTTAATAATGTAACATGTTGCACAAAACATATCAGCAGCTCAGACATTAAAAAAAAAAAAGTGATCAACTAAATCAATGAAACAAGTGAAATGATATGGCAACAATGTGTTTAAAACCACAATTTCTATTATCACAAATTGATCTCATGAGAAAAAAGCTCAAAGAGAAATACACAGCAGAGATATATACATTTAATGAATGCCTACACAGTAAGCATTTCTATATTGACTTGAAACCAAGATCTACAAGACCTCACTGTAAGGAGTACAAACATCAGAGACAAACTGATGTCCTGAAATAGTTTCCACTCTTTTTCTTAATGTATGAAATATATGCCTCTTGAAATTGGATCAATGATATGCCTGCCCAGTTTGACTAGAAGAATAAGTTAGCAGTTTTGTACACCACGTACTTGATGAACTTTCCAAATAAATTGCATAGTGCTTTTATCACTCCCAGATGGCAACAGTAGCTAGAAACAAGGCAATGCTATCATAAATCCAATTTTGGACCGTAGCGCTACAATGAAACTAAAACTGCAACAAAATAAAATGATTGTTTAAAATTTCAAAACTTGGGACAAAATGACTAAAGCATTGTGGCAGATAAATAGAGACATTTTAATAGAATAACACAGATTTCAAGTATTTGCTAATATATGACCACAAATACCTAATAATATTAAATTTTTGTTAATAGAAGCTCCTGAAAATTCAAAAAATACAATCATCAAAACTATTGCTTGAAATAAACTCACATGACAAGGAAAATAAAAATTCAAAGGGATATTATTGAACGATTTAGTATAACCAATCGACAGGAAAGGAAATGTAACTAAAATTATTTGTGGTATAGGTTAAAATAATATTTTAAAGTTTATTTCAGCGCTTAGAGAAATCATCTCAACTTTTTATAACCTGTTCTCTACTTACTATGCCACAATGATATTTATTTTAAAGCAGAATAAAATATGATTGTAATTAATATTCATAATAAAGACCAATTTGAATAGAATAAAACATGAATGTAAATAATATAATTATAATAAGGATCAAACTGCCCTAATAAGGACATATAATTATAATAAGGACCAATTTGAATAGATTTTTTATTTGCATTACACATTTTCAAAACTACATTTAGATTAAAAAAAAAAACCTTGTATTATAATGAATGGAGGGGTTGCATTGAGTTTAAAATCTGAATAAAAAAACAAGCCTGTTTTCATTATTTAAGAAACTTGATGGTAAAATTTTATTTGCACCTAAAAAGTCAAGCACTTTTCTAAATTACGCAAGAATTTTCAAGACATCAGCAGAAATATTTAATATTAAAACAAAATGGCACAAACAAGAGAGCATAAAATTCAAATATTTAAACGATTTTGTCCCAAGTAAATGAAAAATCATTATAAATCTTGACGTAAAACACATTAAAAAAATTAAATGGGCATACTTCTAAAACTTAACACTGAAAACAATTAAAAAAGCACATAACAGTAAAATGCAACAAATAACAGTGATAACCATGTAGAACTTTTTTTTCAAGAAAAATAACATCAATTTGGCAAGATTTTTATATGCAACAAGCAAACAGTGATTTAATTATGATAAGATATTTTAATGTAATATGTATCATGAATAAATCAACAAATAATAATATAAAATACATTACTAAACATAACAACGACATAATTAAGTCAATGAATCTTTTTTTAAGATGAAAATTTAATAAGCAGGATCATCTTCAGAAAAAACAAAAAGTTCATCACATTTAGAGAATAATTCAAATATTTCATAATAGCGACACATGCATACTTTGAATTTTTGGATGAACTCGCAGATTAAAAATGCCAAAATTGATTCATCTGATAGTTTTAATTTCAAGCACAACATTAAATTTCATATATATATATATATTTATCACATGATTATGAACATTCGTTTTCATAAAACCAAATAAGTCCATCAAATTTTTAATTAATTATGTCTAACAAAACTTTTGAAACAAGTCTTAAATCAATTAGAAATACTCAACGAAAAAATTAGTTATTTTATCTACTAACTGTAAAAAGGTGTTGCAGAAACTGAATTTCTCTAGATGAAAACATTTTTGTCTTAATTTTTGTCTAAAAATGAAAGGGACTAATGCAAAAACACAATTTAGAGCCTAAAATGGTAAACTGCTGTAAAAAAATAAATAAAAAAGAAATGTGGAATTTACAAATCACTAACTTTTTACATGTTCAGTATAGAGTACAATCTTGAAATTCCGGAAATCTTCAAAAACCGGACCTATTTTTCAAGAGGTTTAAAATGTAATTGTATTTTTTGTTAATATATGTTTTTCTTATAAGAGTGTTACAACAGCTGCTGAAAGTTAAAAATTTCCTGTGTATCTCCAGTTATCTGGATTGAATTCGAGAAAAAGATGTCAGTCACAAAATGAAATCAATGAAAAAATATTTAAAAAATTTAAAAAAGTGCGAACAATATTATTGCATTTTATATTATATTTGATTTTTTTAAATGTTATCTTCACAGCAAACTTGAGCTCTTTGGTTCTTTTTTTTTTTGCATTTCTCAAAGAGGTCTGCTTGAACCTTGGAAATTTCAACAAAACTTTATTATAAAGGCAAACTCCCCCCCCCCCCAAAGATCAAAATTCATCTAAGCCTGTCCTTGAAACATAAATGCCTCATTTCCCCCATGATTTGAGTATAATACAAAACATTATCTTTTAAGTTAACATTAAAAGCTTTAAAAAATAATTACAATAGCAATAATGATTATTTAAAAAAATAATTACTACTGAAAAATGTTTGAATTTTGTATGTATATAGTACAACAAAAAGAGAAAAAAGCACTTTCCACTACAAAATTTCTATTTATAACCTTTTTAATTGAATTAAATTGCTCTTTTATCTGGAAGCGCTCTGCCCTTTTTTTGGTCTAGGGGAAATGCTATTAAAATACTATTTTTATACCTTGTTTGAGTTGTGTGTGTCATGAACAATTGTGCTTGTTAAGAAAATATGTTGAAATATTCAGATTTTCAAGGCTGACCAATAAATACCAAAAATCAAGCTCTAATGAAAGATAAATGAATATTTTGTCACAACACATTATCTCTGACAAATTTGTATACTACTTTCCTTTTGTTTTCTAAAAAATGGCAAACTTTAATAAGTCCAGTTTTGTTCGACTTCTCCCAATATTTAAACATGAACAGTTTGGAAAATCCACCCTTGGCCAATGAGCAATGAAGAATTAAACCCTTTTTTCACCACATGTACAAGAAATTACTTAGCCAACAGATTCCCAGAGAAGAGGTAAAGAGAAAAAGGGTAATTATTAGAGTTTGAATTTCAAAAATGAACAAAATATTTTCAAAAGGAAAACATTAACTATTTTAAGCTCAATTTATCGAAGAAATTCAGCTGCACACCTCTTAAAATTTAGTAACATGATTAACAAAACAAATTTTTCTTTTTTTACTAATACCTAACTTTTGGACACATTTTTAATATTTTTGAGAAATGTTTGAAACAACTTTCAAATTTATGAACATCAACTTTCTTAAATCTTAAAATGTACACCAGGTTTAAAACTTTCAACAATTTGATAACTCCAATATTTACAAGAAAATTGTTGATTAGTCATGTTAAAAACTTGAATATTAAATTTTAAAAATTCAAATGCATTAATATTTTTACTTTACTGCCTCCAATAGATATATCAGATGAATTAAGGTCGAACGATGCAGAATATTTTTTGTAATAAAGATTACAAAAATATAACACAGATGTAAATTGATGAATAATGAAAGACAATGATTTTTTACATCATCTTGATATCCAATGAGATTGCATGTCTGAAGAAAAATATGCAAGCATGAAAGATAAGTATATCTTAAGTAAATATTTAACTTTAAAATGCATGTTAAAGAAGTCAAACTGAAGTCGAAAAAGCACGAAAACATGGCATCAACAGATGTGTGAATATATACATTTTCACATGAACATGTAACATTTCTCCTATTTACAACTTTTTCAGTGCAACAAACAGTTATTGCACAGTTAACAAAAGATAATTCTAAAGTAAAATAGTAGTATTTATTTGGATGCACCATTGCATATTTAAGGAAAATAGTCACACATTAAAACATTTATAACGGCATTACATTTTCCACATATACACTCAATTTTATATACATGAGAATTTAGCTTAGTAATGTTTTAAAACAAATCAAATTCATTAAAATCATATTTTAAGAAAATGAATATTTAAATATCTATAAAAATCATTTTTTGTTTTGCAATAAATGCTGTTATGATTGTTTTCTATGAGATCAAGCTTGCCAAAGTTTTTTCATGATGTTGTTTTACATTCATTAGTTGATAAAATTAATTGCTCAATGTGGCAGGAGGAGGGGGGAGGGGCAATGAATAAATAATATCAGCTGCTTTGCACGGTGTACCTCGAAAATAAAAGTTATGGCAAGTAATGTATGTTCAACAATCAGGCTTGAACAAAAAAAGGGTAAAATTTTGCGACAGATTGCAGAAAAATAACCAAAAAGGAAATATTTTAAAACTTCCGATTACAGGAAAAGCCTCAACCAAGAAATTTATTTGTTCATATTTGAGAAAAAAATGGCAACAGATCTTTTTTCTCAATGATTTTCTTCTTGTTACAAATTTTAATAAAAGCACTGTTACGGAAAGTTGAGATGAAGTACTGAATAATAATTTGAATGGAAGAAAGCCTTCGAAAAATAGGGGTTTTAGGTCGAAATCTACGCTTCATAATTAATAGTTTTTAACTGATATCTTTGCAAATTATTATCAGATTATTATGTCAAATAGCCAAACATGAAGACGGGAAAATTATGAATTCATCTATACCAGGTTCGATGATCAGTCTACTGGCATTTAGGAGAATTAACTCGGACATACATAGATTGGTACATATGCTCAGTTTTTAATTCTATAAGATTATTGATATTGAATTATTTTTGTTTTTCAGCACTCCACTTTAGCAAAACAGCTAACATTAGGAGAAAAAAAAAGAATAATAAAATGCATTAGGCTATGAATATTAGTTCGCATATCTTTGTGGATGAATGTGTTTTTATTTCATTTGTGAACTAAATTTTAAAATTTTGAAATAACCTTTTTTTAGGTATGTCCCAACTGTTACCACTGATTGTCCACTCTCTTACAGCCATTTTGAAAATAAAAATAGCTTCTTAAATGTTCTTCAATTTTGCATTTTTGTATTGACTTTTTAAGTGTACCATTTTGAATAGTAAATTTTTTGGAGACTAATAATCTATTGACTAATTCTCAGTACGGTTTCAGGAAAGGTAAATCTTGTGCAACTAATTTATTACATTTCTATGACAAAGTTACCATGGCTTTGGACAATAAGAAGCCTGTAGATGTTGTTTAAATTGATTTTCAAAAAGCTTTCGATAAGGTCTCGCATGTTGCTCTACTTAGCAAATTAGCTGATATAGGAATAGGAGGGAAAACTTTCATTTGAGTAAAAAATTGGCTGACCGGAAGGATAGCAATTGAAGCAGCATGTAGCTAGCTGATAGATCTTTATGCAGTTGTGTTGAACTACATTTATTTTAGCTTTGTTTGACTTTTTTTTCCTGCATACTAAAATTTTTATAGATGCATAAAAATAAATACAATAGTATCACCACTGGTGTAGGAGAGGGGGCGGTTCGTTCCAAGTGACATGCATTTGAAGGTGACGCTTTAAGAGTTTATCTGAGCTAATATTATAAAAGTGGAAGTGAGGTTGATTGTTTGTTAGTATGTTACATTTTCATGCCTTAACTACTTAACTGATCATCATGAATTTTTTCATATGTGTTGCCAGGGTTGCAGAATAGAACATAGGGTACCTTTTATTAAGAAAAAAGTATTCCAAGATTTTGATTCAATTTGAAAGAAAACCAGAAATTTGAGAGTATCTCATCGAAAAAAGATATTTCTTTGATTGTTGCAGC
The DNA here is from genome assembly GCF_026930045.1 of Uloborus diversus. Taxonomy (NCBI): domain Eukaryota; kingdom Metazoa; phylum Arthropoda; class Arachnida; order Araneae; family Uloboridae; genus Uloborus; species Uloborus diversus. Next base: position 11,344,682 of record NC_072736.1, on the reverse strand, counting down.
ATGTAAAGCAATTAAAAAGTTGCAAGCGGTGAACTTTACTTAAAGTTTGAGGGATAATTCAAACACTCCCTAATTTGTCATTTTTGTTGTCATCTTGAATTTTAAAGATTTATATTGCAACGTGTTTTTGGATCTTGATCGAATTTGGCAGGTAGGTGGGGCTTTAGAAGGGAAGTTGGGGTTGTGTGTGTGTGTGGGGGGGGGGGGGGGGTCGCATGACAAAAGTCACTCAATTGCTTGGATTTTAAGTTTCGGATCCAAAAAATGGCTCTTCCTACCTGGAATAATAGTTGCATTGTCTTGATTTTTGTTTCATTGGAAAGCACATGAAAAGACCCACTTAGAAGAATTCTATTGGCATACATTTAAAAAATAGTTCACCATTGAATGTTACTGCTTTAAATCAAGTTTTGTACCATAAAAAGCAACAAATTTCTTCGTAGAATAAATAAAATCTGACAATCTAATTAAAAAACTATAATTTGCTTTTCCACAATCAAAACATCACGATTTACTAAAACCAAATTGCTTTTCACTACTCACTAACATTTCAGCAATTTATACAGCTATAGTGAACTTACAACTAGAATAGCTATATCATTAACCATTAAAAAAAACACTAATAATCTTATGGAAAACATTTTAAAAATAGAATAAACTATTCAACAAGCCTGATCTCAATAACGAATAAGAAAATAATTCACTGCAATAAAATGACATTCCACTTGATCTAAATTACATTTGATAAAATTAATATAATTAATAGCATAAAGGGGTTTAATACAATAGGAAAGGCATATGAACACATTTTTGGATTTTCATATCACATAGAATTTTAATAGGTTAATGTAAATATTTTAAAAGTTATTCCAATTCACCGGTATGCTCAAAGACAACAACACACAACATGATTTTTAAAATTAGGTAATTACATAACTGATGTTTGAAAGACTTTCTTTTTATTTTCTGCTGTAGCATAAACATTTTACACATAATATAAACATCTGTATTCTGTATTTCATTAAAAGATTTAAGTCAAATGAACAATCACAAAAAATCCTCTTTTTACCACATCTGCTTATTTTATATTTAATCACAATCAATGCTTTAAGGATTTTTATTTCAAGATGAGTTTTCCTCCAAGAAATGTTTATGGCACATGTTTTTCTGATTTCAAACGCTTTTGCAAATAGAAGGAATTTGAACGGAAATGAAGTCTTATGTACAGCGAGAATGAAAATCTTCCATGTGGGTAGTGTAAAATATATGAAAAACCATAAATGATTTTTCCCACTGTAATGTATTATTAAAACCCTTTAAATAATCATTTACTGGAGAAATACTGATTTCTTTTAATTATTCAATAAATGATTTATAATTTAATGAATATGCATTTTTTCACTAAGCCTCTCTAATCAATTTTTTCACAGTAATACCTCAAAATTGTCATAAAATGGTCTTACTAAAATGTTTAAGTTGAAGATATGTAAGTCATGACACAACATAGGTACACATACCATTGTATGTACTGATAAATTTTCTATATTTAAGACAGTAGGCTAAAAAAAAAAAAAGGATAGTTAAAACTGCAACTTTGTACATATTAATTTACATTCTCTAAAAGTTTTAAGCCCTTTTAATTGACCTCAGCCTTTTTGATAAAATTTCAGCTATGTCATGCTTAAACTTCAGTGACTATAGTAAACCCTTGTTATATCACGCTTTTTCTCTGTCCCTCCAAAATATTAAGGATGATAAAACCTAGTTTTAAATTTTAGACCACTAAAGTTGTAAAAACGCTGTTGTTCAAAGAAAAGTTATCTTTCTTTAAATTATTAGCAATTAATAAAATTGGATTTCATTCTTCTGATTTTGTTGTAAGTATTTTAAGCTTTAAGTTACAACTATTTGAACTGCTGATTAACCAAAGAAAAAAAAAAGAAAATTAAAACTTCATTTTTACATTAAAAAAGACCTAAGGGACAATAATTTTCTTTTGCAGCTTTAATTTAAAAAGCTATCCTAAAAAAAAAAAAAAAAAAAAAAAAAAAAAAAAACAATAAAGCCCATATGATACATATACAAATGTCTGACGAATCATTTTATTAATGACCTCAGTTGAATTGTAGTTTCTGATACGTAATGCTTCAACTGTTGTCTCTTGAGTGCGATATGATGAGAGGCTACAGTACTTAGTCTTTTTAGTAATTTAGAATTAAGATTACCAAAAGAATTTAACTTCAATTAATCCAAGAGCAGCAAACATGCTAGTAGATTGAATGCAGATTTGGACCAATTTATATCAGAGGAAGACAAGCAAGCAAGTTCAACAATTTTTCCAAAAAAAGAAAAAAAATTAACACATTTCACAGAAGTTAAAGTTGAGGTATTACTGTATATGTTTTCTCAATACTTAATTTTGATTTCTCTTCAATTTATTATTTTTAGACTGATCCATATGATAAATTTAACCCTTTAAAATAACACAAACCGAAAAATAGATTTAATTTTGTGATAGTTGGTACCACTTAAAATATTTGATTATATGTCATTACACTTGACACAAGATATAACATGGAAGTAAAAGTTGAAGCACGGACAAATTAAAAATACCAGGGTTCTAAAATTTTGAATTTTTCAACATAAAATATACTTGAAGTATCACAACATAAAGATTCATAGCCTTAAGCCTTTACATGCAAAATTCAAATTGCATTTGTTTTTTCTAGGAAAAACACTACTAAAAGATATGATTTTAGAACTGCAATTTTTATGTATTTGTAATATATTTCATTGCTATTGTATTTAACAGCATTTATAGACAAGAGAATTCATAATAAAAACAAAAACACTTTTATGGCACTAACATATCAAAATTGATGTTGAGATATTTATGGCCAATTGTATTTTTTTCAAAATTCAATACGTAATGGTTTTAAAAAGCCGTCATGAATGATTAGAGGCTGATTAAATTACGAAAGTTCAAAATTTATCTCTTACATTGTAACATCTTAAAAGCATTTTAAATTTCCTTTATTTATTCTGTTTTAATTCGAATATAACAATCATTCAAATTTAAATAAATTTGGCACCAAAAATATTAGGACGGTTTGAGTACATAAGCATAATATGTTTTGCAGATTCGTATGCTTTAATTTACATGCTTAGTTTCAAGATGGTTTTGAGAAATCAATGTACAGCTCCTGACAAGTTTTTTTAAAAACTTGACTATTTGTGAAATGTAATCATTAAAAACTCGCATAAGGACTAAAAAATGCCACCTGTAACAAAATACACATCAGATTAAACAAAGGTGTTGAGGCAAAAGAAGGCAAGTTTGTTTTTGATCTGAGCAAAGCCCCAAACCTGCAGCGTTTTAAAATCTTAGTGATCAAAATGAGCAAATATTCAACATTGGATGTCGAGAGACATAACAATCTCATGTTCTGTCCACAATTTCTAGACGACAGTAACATTAACTCAGCACTCATACCTATTCTTCTTGTCGCTATCTTGCTGGCGATGGCTCTTCATATGCGCACTTCGGCTCTTGACTTTGGAGAAAATTCTGTAAAAAATATTTGAATTAGAATGAACATTGGAAGTGCTTAGAACAGTAGTGCCCGAACTACAACCTGTGGGCAATATATGGCCATCAAAGCTGATCCATGTGACCTGTTGCTATGTTTAGTATTACAAGTTGAAAATTATGATCTAAACACTTTTCCTCATCTTGAAGTTATTGTTGTTGTGTGCCAGCTAGGCCAGCAATTTGGGGTGAGCTGCTTCACTTTTCCAACTGTACCATAATTTGGTGTGAAGTCCGACTTCTACAGTACACACATGCCATAAGGACCCATTTATAGGGTAGGCAATCATTCACAGCATTTCACACAAAGAAAGGACAAGGACAGGAGAGAGAAAGTACGTCCACACCCGAGCCGGGATTCGAACCCTGACCTTCCTGTCACAATCAGACTTCTCTGACCACTAGACGAGACAGGCGACTTTCCTCATCTTCATTCAGTATTAAGAATGATTACTGCAAATTTGGAGTTGTATAGTCAGAAATTGGTTTCTAAGAGACAGATAGAAACTTTACATTGCTTAGATAAGCTGTAATAATAATGGCAGCAGTTCTCGGTTTGTGAATTTTTTTTCTTTCTGTGTTTCCCATTATCAGGGAAAAAAATTTAAATTTCTTTAAATTTTATTTGTGCTCTACCCAGCGAGATTCCCCTTAATATGTGGTGTGACCCCTTGGGTTAAAAAGGTTGGGCACTACTGGTTTAGAAGATCTAAAAATAAAGTCAAAACTTGTTATCCCCCGTAATCCCCCCCTCGTTATCGTACCCAGATTCTCTGACACTTTGAATGTCTGATCACTTTTCCAATCTCCTGAACTTATGGCATATAATCTCAAAGTTGTTACAGACTTTATGACAGTGCGTTACCATGACACTCTGAGCTGCTCAGACAAGATTGAATTTTTTTTTTTTAAATTAAAGATATTTTCAGTAATATTATATAATGAAAACATCTGGAAAAGTTGGTTGGAGGAATTTCTGATGAGGGATACAAAAGTTGTGCCATTATAGCCCATGCATGCTAAGTGAAGAATGGCAAGGTGTGTACCAAGGACGGATCCAGAAATTCTTCAAGGCAGGGGCGATTGATTTTTATTACTAACTTTTTACTGTGTATGCTGATTTAAAAATATTGATCACAAAGGTTTTGGATTTTAATTCTGAAACAATTCCAGGATAGGGTCCTAAACCCAAACCTCCCTTCTCTCAACATAAATAAAACTTGTCTAAATTTGCGTTTTTTTTAACATCATTTTCGAAAAATTTCCAGATGGAGAGTCCCTCAGAGGGGGGGGGGAGGGGGAAGGGCGATGGAACGCATCACCCCTCCCTTGCATCCGTCCCTGGTGTGTACCCAAGTTCTAAAAGCGATAGATTTTAGTCTTTGGCATGAGCCACAACAGAAAGGAATGCAAAGCAGATGGTTTTTAAAACTGGACTAAGTAGTAAAAAAAGAAAATAAAAACCATAGCTGCTTTCAGCTGCAGTTGGTCATTGCAAGCTTCCCCCACGAGAGAGAGAGAACATTACTGAGCCCCTTTTAGATTGACAAGGAAACACGCAACCTTAAAGTATAGAAGAGAATAATTAGAAGGCATTCTTCAAAACTATGAGATTAGCTGTCAGGATCTAGCCAGTATGTCATCGCCTCAGAGTAATAGTAAGACATTAATTCCAGAAATAACACTAAGATATCTTACGCTCTGAGGTGATGATGTGGTCTATCCAATGTGAAGAGTTCTTTAATTGATTTCTTTCTGGCTAATAACTACATGAAACTCGTTTTATTTTATTTTTCATTTAAAAACCAACCTTGTAGAGAGTACATTGTTTAAATTATTATTCAAAAAGTTAACTCCTTTTGAAAAGTATTTTAGAGTACAGTAAAAAAATAAATGAAGTATTTTTTTCTTATAATTTTAGCTTTGTTTATCAACAATTCAAAATTACGTTAGTTGAATCTAATTAAAAACATCAAACTATTAATTAATTTATTGAATTTGAAATTGTATTAAAATGTTATTTTAGTAAAATATTTAATTATTGAATGCAATAAATAACATCAAACTATTAATTTTAAGTAAATATTGTTTCATTTAATTTTCATTAAATATTGTTGAATTCGGCATTTTTAAACTATTCCGGCTAAGACCTCGCTCTACCTACGAAAACACTTTGTAGATCATCCCAAGGATGAGGTGGTAACAAGGTTTGACTGTAACTAAAAATGCGGGGGAAATGCAGTGAAAAATGCAACACATTAAAAAAAGAAAAATAAAGAAAAGAAAAAAAAATTGCTTACACTGGAAAATAGCGATTTGGTTGCTGCAAATCTGTAACTTGGTTTTGATGAACTTATGGATTTAAAGTCTAAAAAATTCTCAATTTTAATCTATCTGTGAAGTTTTAAAAGTAACAAAAGGTTTGATGTGACCAATTCACAAAATAAAATATAGGGTCCTAAATTCAGAATGTATGAACTTTTTTCCTAAATTCAAAAAAGAAATTTATTAAAAAAAAAAAAAAAAATCAAATGTTCAATATTGTTAACATTTGGCTATTTGTTGGCAACAAAGCAATACTTCAATGACATGTGTCATCAAAAAACTACATCCGTGTATCATACATCGCTGCAAATTATCTCTAACTTTTTTTTCAGCATGCTAAAGTATACTTTCACTGAGGTTGATCAAGATAAAATGAAGTTTCACGCAAACAGTTGCGAAATCTGGAAAAACGTGACCAATATCGTAGCATAAGATAATTTTTAACCTTTTTTAAATCAGGATCTTTTTTTGGTTAGCAAAGATTACAGACATTGCATATACAATACAAAAATAACTATACCTTTTAATGTAACTGACAGATACAGAAGTATTATACTTTGCTTATTGAAAATATATTTTTTTCCTGAAACATTAAAGTGAAATAATTAAAAAAAAAAGTTAACAGTGTTTTGAAAAAGAAAAACTTTTATTTAAATTTGAAAAGGTTTATATCAGCCAATCGGAGAGTAGTAAGGCTTTCTGTGATAAGTGCTGTCACGGAAAGTGGTCATATTCATATACGGACCAGTGAAAAAATGAAATGGCATAAGAAAACCAACTACCGTTTTGAAATCACCAAATCCTAATTTACTCTAAAACAGCTCAAAATTTGAGCTCAACAGAAATGACGTTACAAATTGTTCCCTAGTGTCATTTCTTAAAGCTGCAAGTTTTTGACGAGCACAGCAAGTGTTATGTTTGTCTGATGCACAACTATTTTGCTAAAAATTTTAAATGCTTCTTAACATGCATTCTTTTTAGGTAATTTTCATTCAGCATTCAAAATAGATTAAAAAGGCATTTTTTTTCTTTGTTGATTCAAAATGATTACATGATACATACTTGCCACAGATTTTACAAGGAAACTCTTCAAGAGGCTCAATAGGGAAATCATACGCCGAAGACAGGTTAGAACCATTATAAGTAGATGTTGTTACAGCAGGAGAGTTGCCATGGCCAGAGGATTTGGTGGTGCATTTATCAGTAGGTAATGATCCATTTATTGACACATTCTCAGGTGCATCCTATAAAATAAAGACAATATTATGACAGCACAAAATCAAAGTTACTTGTAATAGAAAATCTAACCAGTGAAAATAGATTAAACATAATCTAGCTTTTGAAGTTGAAAACTGATCAGAACAACAAATTTTATACTTAAGCAATTTTTTGAAGAACTAGGGAGGTTCCGTCCCATTTGCTGGTGCTCACCAATTTCCGAAGATTGCTTTGCAATCATATTTGATTCATAAAGATTTAAATCGTCTATTGGAAAGAATCAGATTAAAAAACGTATTTTTTTTCTAACAAAATAAAAATCCCCTTCTTCTTCCCGCCGTAGAAAATAGAATTTAAGTAAAGAACTCATAATTAGAATAAAATTCTGCTTAAAGAGCACCTCTTTCTCTTGCTCCAAACTAACTTGCAAGTTGTAGGTGATAAGGGGATAATGAGCATTGCAAAAGGGCAGTTTTGTGTGCTTGAAAAATAACTTTCAAATTGTGGTCTCAAGTAATATATTTTGCTTTTTAGCTTTAGGTTTGAATTGAGTCGCAGGAATTTACGCTAAGATAGAAACACTTATATCTGCAGTTCTAATTAATTGAGAAAATTGGAACAAGCTTTATGTGATGCAGAAAATTTTTTCTCTTTCAAACAATATAGACTGCTAAGGGGTGTGGAAAATCGTTAATTACCTTTGTAGGCAATTTCTGAGAAACTTTAGCTCTCACAAAAAAAAAAAAAAAAAAAAACACTAATTCAAAATTTTAAATAACAAACCTTAGAGGCTGGAAGTAATTTTGTACAAAATGTCAAGACTGTAGCTGCTATGAAGGCTGTAAGTGCTATGGGGTCTCTTGGACGCAAGCCCGCCACACACAGAATTTCTCAAGTTCTTTGACGTTACTTTTTTTTAGTATAAACAGATAAGAAACTAATTCAAATCATTCACAATTTCAACTATTGTAATTCCCAATTCTTAGTATGCACTAATAAAAAAGTGAACAATTGATAGATATAACTATAATCAAAAAGTTGCTTTTAAAATATTCTACTCATTTATTTATCTGCTTTCAGTTGATAATGCTATTAACTAATCCTTTTTTGCAAAAAAGTCCAACAAATATTGCATTACGAGGTCTGAATTCACCTGCTACAGTATTTTGTGCCTTTTTCTTCTCATTGGCTACGTATTGGAGGCAATCATTTCATTTTGAGTTTATTGATATAACAAAAAGAAATTCGTTAAACTCTGAAAGGATTTGACCCTTCTGAAAGGGTCACAAAAATGGCGAAGGCATATTTTGAGGATTACAAAAAACATTGGCAGGAATGTATCACAGTTAAAGGTTTTAAAGGAGAGGTAATAAATACATTGATCAAAGAACTGATATTCAGTAAATTACCGCCCTATAGCCAGGGGTAAGACAGAAATACATGAAATACACCGCCAGCTCAGTCAATTCCAGCCGAGGACTGCAGTTTCGTGCTTATTAGCACTCATCAGCCTGGCATAGGAGTGACTGAGCTGGAGGTGGGAAACCTCTTAAGGAAGCTCATAGTGCCAAACAAACTGGTAGCTAATACAGAATTAGCACTGACCAGATGAGTGACCGAAACAGTGGTTCGGCTAATAAGCATGAAACTGCAGTCCTCGGCTGGAATTGGCTGAGCTGGCGGTGTATTTCATAAATAAACTGATACATTTAGTTTTGCAACAGTAAATGCAATATTTTTCAGAAATATTGATTCAAATAATAATAATTAAATAAACTGTACTTCAATAGCAGCTTTTCGAGTTGTAGAACAAGGTGGTGAAGAACTGTGTTTCAAACTTTTTTCTTCATCATCTTGAGACTCCTCTTTAGACCTAAGATTATAATACAAACTCTCCTGCTCTTTTCTTCTCCTAATAAGTCGCAATCTTTTATATTCATCGGGACACACTTTCTTCCACAGATAATAAAACTGAATACACTGCTTTACAGTTTTAGTTGAAATCTACAACAACAAGTTTTAAAAATAATGAAAGTAAATTCATAGGCAAAATGGCATGATTAAATACAATATCAAAATGAAATAACATACCCACAAAAGAAAAAAAAAATTGTTTTAAATAATTTGCCATGCAAACAAAAGAAAATTATAACATGTATCTAAAAGTTCATAGGATTTAACAAAAGAAGTAGGAAAGAATATTATTCCAAAAAAGACTAATACAAGACTTGAGACTAATACAAGACTTTAATCTACCAAGAAAAATAACCGATATTTGCATAATTGAACGAAAATAAGAAACACACAAAATGTACTTTTAAAATTTATTACAGTACATAATGAAACAATAAATGCCTTTCTCAAAAGGTTATTAAAAACTGCAAGTGCTGAAGCAAAAAAAAACTTAGCCTTGAGCTATGGAGTTAACCTGAATGCTATCTGCAATAGAAGTTTAGTTGGTAAGGTAGACAAAAGGATTCAACAAATGAAAAGTGAAATGTATAAGTTTTGAGGGAAAAAAAGATATCCAGGTTTGAAATCTTTTTTTTTTAAATTCATTTTTAATAAGGACACATGGGAATGAAAACGTTTTAAAACCATTTCACTTCAAGTGTTAAAAATACACTGGCCTCAAAAAATTAAGTTACAACTGTTTTTTTGGTGTCTAATTTGCAAATGTATGAAAGTAGAAGCAAAAGATTTGGAGGATATGTGCATTAAATAATTTTTTATTGAATGCATCATAAAAATTAGTATAAGTGTATTGCAAAAACGATTTATGACAAAAAAAGCAATCTTTGCGAAAAAGTTCATTCTTGGAGAAAACAGCACATTCATGTGTTATGTAGTAAAATGTCAGAAACAGTACAAAAATGGGTTCCAATTAAGGAATGTGTCCCCCGCTAACTTGAATGCATTGACGGCATCGATTTTCCATGCTGTTTATTGAGTTGTCGGACACCAGAATAGGAAGCGAAGACCAGACACAGAGTAAGCCTTGTTTCAGCTCACGTAAAGACCTTGGAGGAAGACTTACAGCAGCAACTTGTCTGCCAAGATAGTCCCAAAGATGTTCTATCAGATTCAGGTCTGGAGATCAAACTGGCCATTCCATTCGTTCCAAACCGTGATCCTCAAGATACTCCTCAACAATCCGAGCTCGGTGAGGTCTTGCATTAATATCCATCAGAATGAAGTCATTACCAATAGCACCAGCATATGGGCATTCATATGGATCAAGTATCTCATCTGAATATCTCAGACCAGTCAAAGATTCTTCATGGAGCACTGCAGGTCAGTGTGACCACCCAGCGAGATCAAACCATGCCCAAACCATGATTTCACCACCTCTTTAACTGTGTCTTTCAACAGTGTTGGATTTTTGGTATCTAGTGTGCTGTTCCCTCCAGATCAGTAGACGCCCTGAATCACTCTCAAATGTAAACCTGGACTTGTCTGTGAACAGCACAGAAGCTTCAAAAACATGTTGTACCTAAACTTTTTGAGGCCAGTATAGTTAAATTACTTGAAAGTAATTTTAAAATGATGCACAATGCAATTTTTTGAAAAGAAATAACTCTGAAACTTCATTTTGATCAATAACAACACGGAAGAGTAATATTTCAGTATATTGGTATTGAATCAAATATTCATTGAAAAAATTATAAACTTAGTTAAGTCTGTGGTTGGAAAAACTACTTTTTTTCGTAGTGAACTACAACTACATTTACTTCGTTACAAATGTAGTTAACTACAACTACTTTTTAAAAAATAAATAAATAAAAAGCATACGCATACACACCATTTGAGGATTGAAAGAAAAAATTCAAAAAGTGCTTTAGATTAATAAATTGGCTCATTTGAACATGGAATATTACTAAGAATTATTTATTCTTTCTTTCCTTTACTGAGTCAATTTGTCATTCCAAAAAAAATTTATGATTTTTACAAATATTCGCTGCAAGAAAGGATTTAAAGTTGAAGAAATTTAACCTTCAAGTTTTTAATCCTTTCCTGACAGTGAATATTTCATTCAAGAAATGCAACTCAACTACTCGAAAATGTAAATATATGCGGTCATAATTTGATTAAAGTTTTATATAGACATACATATAGTGCATAAAATTGATTTAGAAGGTGAAAAACATCTTTTAAACAAAAGAGAAAAATTTTCATCCTATAGGAGTTAATTTTATAGAAGCTTATATTTTGTAGGAACTAGTAAATAGATTTTGAGCTTCAAGCTAAGGGTCCGGACCTGGACACCATCTCATTTCTTACTCTATTGATAAAATGAAATATAAGCATTTTCCAATTTTATCGAATGACCTCTAAAACTTACAATATTTAATAGTCAACTTTTATTTTGTTGATATATCCATCAGTAAAATGAAAAAATAAAGAAATGGGGAAAATATCCCAAACGATACTACTATTTATAATCAAATATTGATAAATATCTGAAATACAAAACATAGCAAAGAACAAGATAAATAAATACCTATGTGCTGAACAGTAGAGTAATAATAACAACATCAAACTGTCATCATCAATGTCATTTGTCAAAATGTGCAGATTACGGCAACAAATTGCAATAAAATGCAATTTATGCTTTTTTGACGTTATTTCTGACTCTATAGCAAAGAACGTTTACTTTACATCAATGTGCAATTTTAAACTACAGTGGACTCGCGCTACAACGTGATTCAACTCACTCGAAATGGCTAAATAGCGAGCTTTTCTAGAGTAACGAATTTTGGAGCTAATGCGAATTCCTCACCCCTCAACACGAAAATATTCCAAAGGGAATCGCAAGGCTTAAGTATCTCTTTCTTTATTGGGTAATAAATATTAGTTTTGTAAATGAACTTTTCCCTTTAGCACCACTGAAAGCAAAAGTGCCCTGCACCGTACTAGTCAAAACATTGCTTTGTTAATTTACAAATAACCACTCCGCATCTTTCATTCTAAATGTGAAATTGATGAAACATAATTTCATATAGGTGGGATGTTTATCTAAAGTTTCTTCCATTGATTTTGCGCATCCTAACCGCGTTTTTATTCAATAACACAACTCTTTTTTCTTTTTTTTTACGAGGCATGTTTTTAAAGTAAGTACCGTTTTGATATAAAAAAAGAACGAGTACAGATAGAGCAAAGAAATTAATTGCACAAAAATCTACCATCCTTACGCTATTTTTTGACATTGCTCCTGTGATTTTCCAAGCATTTGTCATAGCGTGGTACAGGTTTTTGTATACCTATTCATAGAAAATTGCCGCCTGTGTAGTCAGCCATGGGATAACATGTTCTCTGAGCTCATTATTGCTGTTGTGCCACAGACCACCTACGAAAGACTTTAGATGCCGAAACAAATGAAAGATGTTGCGAGCGAGGTAAGGGCAGACCAGAGGATGTTCAAAAACGCCCCAGCCAAAGCCCTGTAAGAGTCCTCATGGCTGACTACACAGGCGGCAATTTTCTATGAATAGGTATACAAAAACCTGTACCACGCTATGACAAATGCTTGGAAAATCACGGGAGCAATGTCAAAAAATAGCGTAAGGATAGTAGATTTTTGTGCAATTAATTTCTTTGCTCTATCTGTACTCATTCTTTTTTTATATCAAAACGGTACTTACTTTAAAAACATGCCTCGTAGATACAGTAAAATTTCAATTCTCTAGGTTTAAATTCGGTAAAAGAAAGTTAAGAAATGGGTTAGAACAGTTTGAAGAATGTTCTCAAATGTCTAAAATAATATGTTTGTTCATAAAAATTATAGATATCCTTTTTCACGAAGCGAAATTTTAACCTAAGCGAGGAGTCTTGGAACGCATCCTTCGCGTAAGTTGAGATTCGACTGCATATGCGAATGTCATTGATATCGAAAGCTTTTTGCTTAACTAGCAAAGTTTGCATGAAACGGAAAAAAATTCCGTTGTCAAACATTTCTCTTACACTGTAATATTTGTTGTTAGCCGGCCAAAAAACAGTTCAATATCATCCTCTTCCATATCATTTACAGTAGCTTCCATATAAGGAGGATATTTTGGCACAATATTCTCATTGACATCTAAAATGTTCATCCACGGAACATTCTCTGCTGACAGACAACACAAACGTGGTACTACTTGGCAGTTATCGCTTATTCTTTTCTTTCGAAGCCATGCTCTACTCAAGGCGAACATTGGGGAAATATGAAAATTTTGATGCCAAACAAACTAATAGCGTCAAACAGATAGAACATATAATTTCAAAATATGTCTGATATCAGCTCGTATTTTCCAGAATATTTTGAATCTGTAAAAGTAGTTTTTGGAAATCACTAAAAACTACCTTTTTTTTGTAGCAAACTACTCGCTCCTCTACATTTTTTTAAAAAATAGTGCGCTACACTACAAACTACTAAAAAATGTAGCTACTACAGTAGCGTCGCTACTTCCAACCACTGAGTTAAGTTCATCATACCTAAAAAGTGACCATAGGTTGGTCATAAAATAAATATAAAGCAAAATTTACCCCCCCCCCCCATTTCATTTTATATATCACACCAATATTTCATTTTTCAGGTAAATATTTTCAGTTGCTAAATCTATTGAACACTTACATCTTTGGCAATGTTAAAGAAGTCTTTATCACATCTCAGTAATCCTTGGTGATAAGTCTCAATTTCTTCAGGACTCCATCTATCATTTTCTGTTACAGGAAGAAAGGTAACATAAATCAAATGTACAACCAACAGTCTAATCATAATTGATTTTTGCTATGAATATAAAATTGAGGATTTTTCAATAAAAATATAAAATAATAGAGATGTACCGAGTAGCACTTTGGCCGAGTACCGAGTACTCGGTCTTTCACTAAGTACTCGGCCTTTCACTATTCGGTCGAGTTAATGAGTACCAATTATGTTTTAAGAAAAACCACCGACACACATGTGATGAATTTTGAACTTATTGGAATAGTAGTATAGACCTCTTACGCATTATTTAAAAAACTTTGTTTCTATATATATATATATATATATATATATATATATATATATATATATATATATATATGTCAAAAATTTTACAAAGAAATTATTTTTAAAATTAAAAATAAATAAAGGTATGATTAATCAAGTTGGAATTAAAACAAATTATACCAATCTATTACAGTTCTAGTCCACCAAACATAAATAATTTTTAAAAGCAAATAAAACAAATGAGCAGGAACATTGCAGACACGTGTTTCTGCGTTATAAGGAACGTCTTTTTCAGTGCATAAAATGTGAGCTAAAGAATGTAAAGACAATCGACAAAAAAATCCGACTTTTGTCGGATGCCTTTAAATCCACGAGCTCACATTTTGTGCATTGAAAAAGGAATTCCATGTAACGCCAAAACACATGTCTGCAGTGTTCCTGCACTGTGCTTTTAACGTTGTTTTATTTCCTTTTATTTTTTAAGAGCAAAGGTATTTTTATACTATTTATAACTAATTTTTGCTTGTAGCAAAAATCCATTTTTAATATAAAAATTCTATATTTTCTATACTTACATTTTTTGCACAATTTTTAATAAATAAGTTTTATTAACTTTGGGGACATTAAAATAAGGATTTATTCCATTGAAGCATTTCAAACTTCATTATTCCCAAAATTTAAATTTGACTTGTAAACTTGAATTGTAAATAATTGCAGAATGTTATATATGCTTGAGCTTTTTATAAATTTTTATATCTGTCTTGGACAATATTCAATTTTTTGCAACTACTCGGTATTTGCCAAGTATCTGATCAAAATTTGGCCGAGTACTGAGTAGTTACCGAGTACTTGGTACATCTCTATAAAATAAGTTACATAAGTTGTTATAAAATCTTTATAACTTCATTCATACAAGGTCATCATTTCAGAATAACCTATCTAAAGTCAGTTTATTTGCATTTTTGTGTTTTAATAACGATTAATATATAAATACTTTTGTGCAATTTTGACATTCAAAGTTGTAAAGGATTCTTTTTTCCTGATTCCATTCAGCTTTTTAAGCTATATCAGTTTGACAGAAAACATTTGAATAAAGTAGAAAAATATTAAGACCTCTTTTCTTCTCCTCACTAAAAATATGTCTTTTTTTTCTCCTTTACCAAAGAAATGGAAAATGGATATCTGAGGACATTAATCGAGAAGAACAGAAAAGCTACCAGTATATCTCTAGTTCTATTATACATTAGTACATTATAAGTTAACACAGGGTTGCCACTCAGTTCTACTAAAATAGAAGCTTTAGTTGCATAAAATATAAAAAAGTTTCTAAAATAGTCTCCTTTTTTTTAAAAAAAGCATTTATGTCATATTGCAGTGGTGTCCAACCTCTTCTTACTTGAGTGCCACATGTATTAAAATGATTCTCATAGGATAGAACACATATAAAATAACAAATATTAAAAAATTTTCATGGCGAAAACCTATTTTTGCTGGATGAAGAAAATCAATATTTAGCATCCGTTGCAAGAACTTGCCCTACCTGAATGATAATCAAGCAGTAAAATAATATACAATATTTTTGGGAATATGCGCCACAGTTATTGTAAGCACCACATAATATTCATTAAGTAAAAAAAAAAATTCAACTGTGTATGTTAAATCCGAAGTTAAACAATTTAAAAGCATTTTTTATAGTTAAGAAAAATGTAATATAATTTAAACAGGTTAAACATTCTAAAGGTTTTTTTTTTGAAAATAATATAATTACTCATATTTCAGATCTTAAATTCACCTACCACAGACTTCTAATTTTGTGTTGTTGTCGAAAATGTCAACATGGCAGATGTAAAAGCATTGAACCCTCTACTTAATAGATGTTTAAAAAGTTATGAACTATCTATTGAAATAATTACCTTATATACTCACTTCCATTTCAGCAATTTATAACAAGAAACAATGTTTAAAGTCGGTGGATAGGCCTTATTCACAGGATAAAAGTTTAAAAAATTTTCCCTAATAACACTTGAAAATAAAAACATTTTCTCAATTTTAGTTCAACCCTTTTAACCAAACACTAAAGAAACAAATACCGACACTTTCTGCCAATGTTTTATAATGCCTGCACATTAATTGAAAAATGTTATAAACTATGCATTCTGGATTTATCAATTTTTTGCATCCATAAATGATGTCATGCTTTGGGGGGAGATGGGAGTTAGTGAAGTCGTGAATTTGTGACAAGAGTGAGGCAGGAGCTACCAAATAGGTGAGACATTGCGCGTTTTTTAACAATATACTAATATAACATAGCGTGACATGTGACAAGGGAGGGAGTAAGGTGAAGTGTGACTTTGTGACAAAGGGGGAAGGGTGAAATATAATGAAAATGTCTGACTTTGTGAATAGCCCCAAAGTTGATCACTTGGAAATGAGTGTGTTAACAAATGCACACGAAATACTACAAGAAATCAAATAGAAAAATTTTAATGATATTGAATGGGATTAAAAGCAACAATTTGCATAAAAAATGAATTGTGGAAAGTAACCCATTTCCAAAGGCGGAGTTGCAAAAAACAACCCTTTTCATACACAAGACTGAAAATTGGACACATTCCCGATCATTTTTGCATGTTCAATACATTTTGTTTTCTTTCTTTATAAAATAATTTATTTTTCTCAAAATGCAGTGAAACAAAAAAAAAAAAAAAAGCCCTTCCATTTGAAGGTCAATTTGGGGGAAGGAAACAAGAAATTTTAAGCAAGAAAGCAATTATTTTTAGAGAAGAAAAGGTTAACAAAGGCAATTTACAAAGGATAACAGTCTGGTAACTTAAGCAACTCAACTAGAAATTGTTATGGGATAGATATATTGACTATCCTGCACGAATGTAAAACCCTAAATTAAACTTACCGCAATACTGGTATGTCAGGAGAGGATGATTTGGAGGAAGCTTGAGCCCTGAGTTCATCAAATTTAATACAGCATCCTGCAATCAGAGGATACACAAAAATAAGAAAAAATATAATGTAAATACTCCGCTTAATGTGATCATTTTCGGACACAATAATTTGAACTTTGCCTTTGTTTTGGGCTATCAGTCTTGAATAGCTTTAGATACCTTTTTGTGGGAAATAAACTAAATTTCGTGAAAACAATTAATTTTGCAAAATTTAGTTTTAAGAAAATATTTATTCATATAGTTGAAAACTCATAATATGAAATGTCAACAACACGAAATGTTCTTTGTATTCGAGGTTATTTGTTACACAGTGAATAAGCGATACTGTGAAAAATAAAGAAATGCTTACCTATATTCGAAAAATATTTACTGCTACTTATTGATGGTGATACACACATTTTAATCTAATAATTAGCACACTCAGAAACATGTACTTATTCCTTAGAATTGAATGGTTTTGGAAAAAATTGAAAAAGGAAGATGATAATCAACAATAACAGGACACATGGGCGCCCATATGCAAAATTTTAATGGGGGGGGGGAGCTCAGGTATTTTCCCCATGGTTTATTAGGATATTTTCTGCATGGAAACCGATTTCAGTACAGATTAGAGATATTAAAATTTATAATGACTTATTCATTAATGGCAGGAGAAAAAATGTTTTTACATTTTTGCAAAGAAAAAAAAACTAAAAGCAAGGAACTTCTAATTTTTAATGGGGGGGGGGGAGGCTTGAGCCACCACTTGCCCCCCTATATGGGCACCCATGACGGGGCAGGTTGCAATCCACGATAGAAGATAGACAGTTTATCTCTAAACAAATTGAAACGTCCACATATAAACAAGTGCATCGGCTTTATTCTCTATGCAAAAGATTTAACATTCTCTTCTCAAAATACAATGGCCTTTAAAAACTTCACAAAATGATGAATAAATTTCTAAAAAAGAACATTACAGTACTCAACCATAAATACTTTCAAAGAAGAGGTCAGAAAATGTTCTTCTTAGCTGAGATTTTCTACTGAATGCAACTATCATGCATAAAACGTTTAATATAACTAATTAGCAAACCTAACTTAACAAAAGAATGTTTTAACTGTAATTTTGTATTAAACGTGGTTGTATTAAGAAAGTTTAATTGTACTTACAATAAAAGTTAAATGATTATAAGAAAAATTAATCAAAATTATGTTTTCAAATTCAAGAATTTTGTGGCGGCTCCATTTTTAAAGTTGAAGTTTTGTGAACTATTTGTTAACAGATCATAGTTATTTCACTATGAATCCCTGTGGTTTTCTGATTTTTTATTTACCTTACAAGTGAATAACTTACCTTGATATTACCCTTGCATAGTTGAAGTAAATGCAATGCAAATTCTTTATTCTGACCCCCACCAGGGACAACAGCACAACAAGCTAATTCTAGATATGAGTCAACTAAGTGAAAAAGGGAAAAAGAAAAAGAAGTTTATAAAATATTTTTTCGAAAAGAGGCACATTGTATTTATTCATGAATACTGAATAATGATTTAACTACAAAATGCACCACTATATATTTTAATAGGCAAGAATAATGTGCTTTATACATATCTAAAAGCATTAAATTTCTTTTTTACACAAAATAAAAATGCAGAGAGCAAAACTAAAGGGATAAAAAATGTGATACACACATCAAAGCTAGTATTTTCTGTAAGTACACTAAGGTCATAAATTAATCAATTTTTGCTTTAAAAACACTAACTATTTGTACCATTAAGATTTGTACATATCTGACGTTTTAAAGGAAGGGAAAGGGGGATGTAAAAACTGTTTAGAATAAATTAGGAAATGAATATGTAAATAAGTGATTATTTTAATTTTTTTTAATTATCTGTGTCAGTAATATAACCAAGTGTAAGGTTATGAAAAATTCAGAAATTCCCCCGATATTTCCCATAGAACAATGTGACGTATGTTTCTTTTAATGGTTATTAAATTGAAATAAAAGAATGATAATTTGAAAAAAATATAATTACTTTGTTGAAAATGTCAATCTATTAAATATACTTTAAAGGAATGTAGAGACTATGTACGATTTATCATTATTTTAAAATAGTTTTTGGTAAACTCATATAATCAGTTTCAATTTAAGTAACTTGTTTTAATCATCACAGATACAAATAGTTTATAAATACTTTTGTATTTCTGCTCAAACGCTTGAAAAATTATTTTTGATGTTTAGTTTAACTTCCATATCTTTTAGAATAGCAGCAATATGTTATGACAATTCTAGGTCACTGAATGCCTCATGCAAAAGTATTAGGAAATACGAAAATGAGAGAGAGAAAAGAAAGGAAAATAAAAAGTTAAATTGCGAAATACATATTTGTCACTTTTTTTTAGGAAAGCATTCTGAAGTTTGCATTATCTGTTATATACAACTTTAAAAAAATACCAAAGTTTAATGTTAAAGTATAGACAGTTCTTAATAATTGAGACATATTTTTAGTCAATTGCCACTGATTGTTAATAATAGAACAAGTAGGTTTGTATAAATCACACATTAGGGATACTTGATCCCTTTGTTTTGAGGGATACATGATCCCAGGGATCAAGTATCCATATGACAATATAAACACAATGAAAACAATATAACTGTTGTTTACTTAGTTGACATTAACTTTAAACATTCAAATTCATAAGATAAATCAGCACCTTTGTGCTGAACAGTAAAGTAAGACAAAACAACGTAGAAGAAGCAACAAATTTGTAAATCTTCTTGCTTCTTCTACGTTGTTTTGTCTTAATTCAAATTCATGTTAACATAATAAAATTTATCATAGTGTAAGGGATCATGTTAATTTCAAATAAAAAAAATATTGTCAGATAGAGGAGAAAATTACCTTTGTTTACGTACTTAAAAAACTGATAATTTGCAGCAGAGAAAAAAAAAATTGAAAACTAAAGTGAGGATCAAGTATTCCCAGTCTCCCCTATTTTGTTCATCAAAAAGAACAAAAAAATCAAGCAACCTGTGGAAGACACTTTGTGAAAATGAATACTGTCCTTTCCTTTAACCATCCAAAAAAGAAGAAAATGTTTTGAGAGGGAAGGAGGGGGTCAACAAGCGGCCTTGAATAAGAGTATGTGCTAAGGAAGGTTTAATGGGTCTGAGAATGAGAATTTTTACTTAATTATAACATCTGCAGAAGTTAAAAGGGTATTTTAATTTTTAGAACGGACAGTAAATTACAAAAGGCAATATAACATATAGCAATTTACTGCAATAACAGTAATTAATATGCATATTATTTTGTGTGTGAAAAATTGATTCAGTACAGGTGTTCCTTATATAACACAGTATTTGTACAACATGGTTTCATTATTACACAGTACCAAGTTTGAGTTTATTATAACACGGTTTCAATATTACATGGTACAAAATTTGAATTTAATACTGCATGTCTTTTATATAACACGAAAATTACGTTTAAAAAAGATGGAATTTTTCATTTTTATTTAATACATTCTGTTAATGTTTGATAATAACTCTAATAAATGTTTGCTTCATTTTTTTATGAAACTTGGTTTCAACATAACACGGTACACATGTCTTGATTCACATTATTTCTAAGTCTCGTATAACACGGTTTTGATATAACACTAAACACTACTTCAATACAACATGATACATATTGACATGATTTTTACTATGTACATGATTAATTAGTGTGGAAAATAAGTTAAAAAGAAATTAAAAAAAAAGTCTTGTATAACACGGTTTTGATACTGCACAGAACTAACTAACCACATTATACGAGGGACGTCTGTATATATTTACTGTCTTAATAAAAAGTATATGCAAAAATAGAAAGGAGAAACATTATGATTCAGATCTGATAACTATTTTGTATGCAAGTACAAAATTATTAGTGCATATATTTAAATTTTTAGCAAATATTTTAGGTGTTTTACAGCATATTTGCATGCATATTTCAATTTTTTTTGTACACATAATATGGGCTCTAATTATTAAGAAGATCAAAATTGAAATACAGGAGGAGAAAATAACATTTGTTTTAAATATGACACACTGCATGGTTGATTGTAACCCCAGTTTAAAAATCTGGAAAATTGCTGCATCAATCAAAACTAAAATCCTTGCATTTAAACAAAGATAAAACTTGATTAAAATCAATATTACATGATAAACTACATGCAATACATAAAACAAAGGGGGTAACTCAATTTAACATATGAAAGGTAAACACAAATTTCTTCAAGTTAATTAGTACCTTCTTCCTCAGAAATTCCATCTAAAGTAGAGGGATCCCACACTTTATCAGCTTTGTGTTCAACAAGAAGGGCATCTTTAAAGTTATCTAGAGAAAAAAATTGAAAATTGCAATTATTTTTGTATTTTATTCTGAAAAAGTTTTGACACAAATTTTTAAAGTTTCTAAAGGAAATACACAAAATGTATCTAATACAAAAAATTTGTTAAAACACTTTATAACAACTTCTTGAATGGAATCAGCTGGGACCAATATGTTTTCTCAGTTCTTGTAGTCAAATAATTGAAAACTTTCAATTTTTGTAAAATTGACTTATAGTAATATATCTTTACTAATATTATAAAGAGAGAGGACGAATTTTTGTGTGTTTATATGTTCGAGGTAATCTCCGGAACCACAGCACCTATTTGAAAAATTCTTTCACTGTATGAAAGGTGCCTTCTTACTGAGTAACATTGGCTATAATTCGAAAAAAATCCAATAAATAGTCCTTTTTTAATTCCAATTTAGGCCCAAATTTCACGTAAATTGCTCATTATTGGTTATTAAAGGGGTGAAAAATTACTTGCACATATTAATATTATATACTGTTGAAAAGGGTAGAATTTTCCGCGTTCTAAGCAATTTGTTTCAATGCTCTAACTTCATTACGACGGGAGCATTTTGTGTTTCAATCTCGAACTTTTTTAGGTTTAGCTGAAATTTTGGCAATACTTTCTTCATTAAATCTATCAATAAAAAGTGAAGGAATTGTCCCACAGTTTTCTTTTTGACACCATTGAAAAAAGCGACATTTTTTTACTCCAGAAATATTTCGACCTATGGTCGAAAAAGTAACCTTCTATCTCCAAAGGAAAAAAGTTACAAGCCACTAAAAATAAACTTCGAATAAATCTAATCTCCATTAAAATGACTGATGTTTTGTTTCGCATTGCCATGGTTACGTCTTTTAGCTTCGCTTCATTTTAATTTCTTAAAGGTTCACAAACTTGGCGCCACGGAATTTAAGCAATGGGGAAATGTTTTCGCCAATTCTGCATATTTTACGATCTACGCTATGATAATTCCCCCAGACAATGTAGAAATTGCGAGAAGAGTTTAAAAACTATACTAGGAGTCTTAGCAATTTTCCCAATTGTCGCCAAATTTGTGGACGCCAAAGACCAAGGGCTAATGTACTTCGGCCATGACCTTGCTGATAGTGACAGAAGCAAACAATGGGGTTGTTTCCTTCTGTCAAAAGAAGTACTTTTATTAACTGAAATTTTTTTCAACAAAACGGTTCAAACACTTGATAGTTTATTGATTTTTTTTAACTTTTCAATTTACTAAGTTTGAACAGAACAACGTCTGTCGGGTCCTCTAGTATATGTATATTTTGAATGGCATCTTTACAAAGCCAAGTAGGATTTTTAATCAATATAGTTGAACCTAATGACACCTCAGCTATTTTTTAAGAAATATTGATCAATAATATTCATGTGTGAGGATGAAAACTTTGTTTAACATCTTGTGTTAATTGGGAAACTTGAAGTACTTGCACAATTTATAATAGACAAATGCTGTATTCAAAATTCATAACTAATATTTTTTTAACAATATCTTGAAATACAAGCAATTGTTATTACAGTAAACCCACATTAATCTGAACAATATTAAACCAAACTTTGCTTAATTTGTACAGTCACTTAAATGTACACATTGAAAAAATAAAATGTGAGTTAGCACAATAATGTATTTTTGTAGGCTATCATTTTTATTTTTGGATCTTTCTTTTATGCAGGTTTCTATATTTCATTCTCTTTAATTAAAAGTATAATTTTTACTGGGTACAGTAGTTTATTTATGTACCTTGATGATATTGTTTAAGCCATATTTTCATTAATGACTTGGATTTCCTATTAGTCCCGATTAAATAGTTCTACAGTTTTTACATTAAATACTATCAAATGAACAATAAAAATATTTTTATCAAAATAAAAATTTCCACTTAATTGGTTTTTCAACATTTTGTTCCTAGAATGCAATCTCTCTACAAAGCATTTGAAATATAACAAGTAGATTTCAAAGATGTGAATGAATTCCAATAAAGAAAACCTATAATAACACAATGATACACATAAAATACATGGCCAGCTCAGTCATTCCATCCAAGGACTGCAGTTTCATGCTTATTAGCACTCATCAGCCTGGAATAGTTAGCAACTGAGCTGGAGGCGGAAAACCTCTTAAGGGAGCCAAGAGAGTCAAACAAACTGGTAGCTAATGTAGAATTAGCACACCAGACGTGTGACCGCAGCAGTGGTGCGGTTCAACTCGAAGATTGATGGCAAAGCTAAGTATTTTGAATTTTATTTCTGCCTTACACCTGGCTTAGAGCGGTAACTTACTACAAAACACAATGATATGTCCAAAAAATGTCATTATCACACGTTTTTTGAGGAAGAAGTCAACAAATAAGGCTGCACAAACTTTATTAATCTGTAAAGAAAGGTCTTTTTTTTCAACTTTCACAAATAAAAAAGGATGTTTTGTGGTCATTAATTATTTCAACTGATGTAATAAAAGAAAAGTTGCTATTTGAGAGAAGGTTTAATGAAAACAATTTCAAACTATGTTTGGAGAACAGGGAAGAAGTAGACGTAAATCAGAGCCACTAGTAGTCACAAGCATATTTTCATGAATGGTATTAAAAATTAAAAAAAAAAAAAAGTAGTATAATGGAAAACAAGGGAATAAGTAATTGGAATGTTTGAAACTTGGTACTTGAATACTTTCAATTTTTTTTTTTTTTTTTTTTAAACTTAAAATGTCAAACATTCTAAGGGTTAACCTAGTTCAAACCTAGAATTCAACCAATTCACATCTACTTTCCTTGCTACCTTACATTTCATTCTTAGAAAGCTGCCCCCCCCCCCCTGTATTATTATTTTAATGCGAAGCACATTTTATAAATAATAACAAGTGAAAAATATAAAAATTCACAGTATGAGATTTTCAAAGCAGAAACAAAACAGGGACTTAAGCATCCCACTAAAGCTCCAATTAAACTGGTGAAAGATCATTATATATTATTTTTAGCTATTAGAACTTTCTTTTATACAGAAACAATTAATATACAATACTTACGGCTAAACTGGGGTATTTTTGCCTGGTAATTTGAGCCTATGTTTACATGCCTAAAAACAAAAAAGAAAAAAAGTTATATTATAAGCTTGGAAACATCCTGCAACATTAAAAAAATAATAATAATTTACTTACGGATGTATATCAGATTCAGGTGCTTCAATTGATTCCTCTTCAGTTTCAGGAGTACTTTCACCAACGCTTCCTGCAAAAAAAATGGCAAAACATTAATTTTTGATCAGGAAAACTAAAAAGCAAATTTAAAACTTTCTTTGGTAGAAAATAAAGGCTTTTTGAGAGGGAAAACTTAAAACAAAATGTATTAAAAAAGTATTATTTTTTGGTTCGTTTTTTAAAATAAATGTTTTGTGAAAAAAATCCTGTAACATCGTATACAACATGTTTAGCTGTCACAAGTCTAATACGAAATCCTTCGTGCCCATAAATATGATAACCCCCCCCCCCCCTCTGGTGATTGCAAATAATATACCAATGATAATTCATAATTACCAATAAGCTTGGCAAATGTGTTAAGTTATTCAATATTTTTCAAATTAACTAGTTTATTTTTATAATTCCTGATTCTTGATGGGGGATTTAATAAATTTGAATTATTCTGTGGAGTAAAGAAGGCTTCATTCCATAAAAAGTAAATCTTTTCAACAACAAATAATTTGTTAAAATTTAGAAGTATGATACGATAGCTATTAAAATTAAAAAAAATATTTAATTAAAAAATATAATAAAAGTGGGCTTGCTTTGCACTATTTTTATTAGGTATCTTACAACAAAAAACTTAGATCATAAATAATCAAACACATGTTGTCAAATGCATTCAAAAATACATAATGTTAAAAAACTACTAAAAATAGAAAAGGCTAAGAATGCTATTTCAGTAAATGTTTCACTCTTATCTAAGCAAAACAGTTTTGAGTTAAATAATAATGAGTATTTCTAGACAACTTTTTGTCTAGTCTAATCCAAGACCTGAATAAAGAAAATGTATATATATTTTTTTTATTAGAACACTACATCGAAAACAAACTGAACTCAAAACATTCAAGAGTGAAAAATATTTACTTAAATTTACTTATAAATAGGGCTGCGCAATATCAGAATTTTAATGCCACAATATATGGTCTCAAAATATCGATATTTAGGTCGTTAAATTCAACATTTTATGGGGGGGGGGGGGGGGAACTGCAAAACCTATTAAATAAGTACTACCTGCAACAGAGAAAAGCCATAGGCCATCTTAGTGAATAAATATTTTAGCAATTTATTCTAATAATATAGCTACAGCAAGTATTCTCATGTGTTTGTGTCAGAGGCGGGGGGGGGGGGGGGGGGGGGTCATGAGGCAGATTTTACCACAGAAACGTTTGGAATAACATTTTTAGGGGAGGGGGAGGAAGGTGGCAAGTAAACTTTTGAGGGGGGGGGGGGGGGGGTAACATCCATATTTAAATCATCTGCACATTAAAATTTTCTTCCTTTACATAATTTGCAAAAATCATACAAGTTCAGAAATGCAAGTTTATTCTTGGTTTTCTACGACAATCGATGTTTCGCAGAGAACCAGAAATCCTAATATATCCTACCCTAATTTCGCAATCTATGTTTGATAAGTCGAAAAACCCCAAGTATGTAAATGCGTAGAACTTTCACAAAGAAACCTATGTCCGTACAAGCTACAATTTCCATTCATATAATCATTTCAACTCCAATTTTGTTTATGCGTAGAACTTACACAAAAAACACTAAGTCTGCACATGCACAGCAACTGTCTGGCGACAACAGGAATATCGGAAGTTTCGAGTTTCAATTTCGTTCCGTCAAGGCTACTAGCGGTAACGATTTAAACTTGGTATATGTACTTGAATTCCGTTTCAAGTGGTTTTGTGTGTTATGAGCGAAGTCAATATTTTCGCTCTTAATTCGCGACTTATAAGTTGTATTTGTTCAGCTTATGCGGTCTGAAAGGGACGAGTTGCGTTCTCGCTAGTGAGATACATGCACGACAAAAGTAGTCTCATTACGTTTTTTTGGTTTTTCATTTTTGTAAATAAAAATATTTCTTTTCAGTATTTTTCGCAAACCTTTTATTCAGTGTAATATCAATGGTTTATGTTTAATTAGAATTATTAATCGTGTTGATACCGCTTTTGGTTAATTTTTAATTGTTGCATTAAGATGCTTTTTTAACCAAAAAGCATTCACTTTTCAGGACCCACAAGAGGCCATATCAGCCTTTTCAGGAACTAGGGGCACGGTCCTTAGAAGGGCCCGTGCGAAAAAGCTTTCGAAAACTTTACAGGGGGATGGGATCTCGAGACCAAACTGACAACCTTGACCTTCGGCCGCCCCGTTAATTTTCCCTTTTACTATAATTAAATATTAAATTACTGATTGAAGAATGCAGATAATTTCTTGAAATTTCAAACACTCACTCATCACACAGAACTATCAAAGATTATGTATTTTTGAGTTAGTATTTCAATTTCTCCGTAATTATGTCCTGTATTTCCGTTTCAAACGATAGATTGGACGAATAGAAATCTAAGTATTGTTACCACGGTAATAGATATATATCGATATATGATGATATATTGGTATATCACCCAGTCCTACTTATCAATTAATCAGACTTATTTTATTATAAAATTCAAATTTAAAATTTTGCCTGATTATTTTCTTACATTCGCACTTTTTTCTAAGCAAGTACATTATTGATATTCTTTACCTCCACAAAGAGAAAAATAATGAACTTTTATTATATTCCTCATAACAAGATGAGAATTATGTAAACTAAATGGCAAGTTAGGTAAATTTTCAATTATTTATCATTTACCAATTTTAGTGTTGATTATGAATTATCACCCTGGATTATACAAAATCGTTGGATTTATCTCTTTTACCAACATTTTTTAATCCCCCCCCCCCTTCCTACAAACAAAAAAAAAAATCAGGTCCAAAATGTTTAAGTAAGTAATTAAGTAAATGTACTTGAAATGTAATATGTGGTATTTCAGTAAAATAAATTATTACTTTAAGTTCACATACACATAAAAATAATGAAGGGTTTATCAATGAACACACACACACACAAAAAAAAAAAAAAAAAAGAAAGAAAGAAGAAAAATCATACTTTGTTATCGGGTAACACAATTTCTCAATGTATATTCTCATTTTAACTAATGTACATTTGCAAGAGTCTAATACTCCATAATGTTTAAGAAACTTTCTAGAACTCTTAGTTGTTAAACATAAAATTAAAAACTTTTAAAGCAGATCGGAAACTGACAAAAACTGTAGGTCTTTGTATTGCTGTAGGCTTATTTTTGCTAAAAGAGAATTGAATTGAGAAGATTAATTAAACACGCTCTATGAAATTACACAACCGACCAATTACATCTTTAAGATACCAAGAATTTGGATAGACTAACATGTTTTTTTTTTTTTTAAATACATATACAGTCAAATCTCCATAACTTGAAGCTTATAACTCTAATATTACTTTCTCTCGAAGTTTTCATCATGTCCCAAACTCATGAGACTGTTGTGGAAACAAATACTCGAACATTTTAGCCGGTCCCTTGGGACTTCGAGGTATTGACAGTTGACTGTACATAACTTTTTAAATTCAGTAAAGATTACATACCTTTATGTCCTAAATTAAAGCTGGGTGTTATCGGAGCAGACTTTGGTGTTAAACTTCCAGATCCACTAAGAATATGCCAAAACAAACCAGAACCACTACGAACAGGGCTGAGCATTGGAGGTGGGGTATAAGGAGGAGGGCTAAGTTTCTTATGATCTGGATTTGAAGGATCCCACAATCTAGGAGATCTCAATCTACTAGTAAACCCACAAGTGTTCACATATGGTGGAATATAGAGTGGCTAAAAGTAAAACAAAAACATTTACTTCACATCATATTTGTGCAAACATTCTGAATAAATGAAGTGAGAACACAACTCCTAAGCAGGGCTGCCAATGGGATTTGTAGCAAAACGCAAGGCAAGAAACTGATAGTTCTTAACATCAACTCATTTTTTTTTTTTTTTTGTAATTGCTACTATTCTGCCATGCTAAGTACAAAAGTGGTAGTATCTGCAGTCAAGCTCAAACAGAGAAATTATATCCCTCCATGTATTTGATTCAGCAGCGACTTTTTTAGAAAATTAAAAAAAAAAAAAAAATCTCATAAAATAGAAAATTGAATATAGGTAAAATACTTTGCTAAGAATCACCTGGAGACAATAACTCAGTTTTGTTAAAAAGTGCACTGTATTTTCGGGAATAAGCGCCTCACCCAGGTGTGTAAGTGCCCCATCGTAATATATTCTCAAAGAACATTTTTTTTAAATGTATGCGCCGCACCTTCCATATATGGGCACCCAACATTAAACAACTTAAAAGCACAATCAGTAGTAAAGAAAGCTGGATTAAATGTAAATAAAAATATTTTTTTGTTTCTCATTGTTATTTTTAATTAACAAAAATGAAATATTTTTAAAAATCCCCATTTTGCAATTTTTGCCTTTGGCATCCCTCGATTGGCCATCCCTTTCGATGGTTGATAGATCCGATTTCCAACAGCAAACGCATCTCTCATCAATGCCAAACTCTTTGGTAGCAAGACGCTTTCCAATTGCTTCTGCTTTTCTTCCTTAAACTTAAAGGCTACAGTACAACTTTTCAATCGCTTAGGAGCCATTTCAAAAGCAACTCTGTGAAAAAATTCCACAAAAAAAGATAAGTCAAAAACGCAAGAACAACAGCAAAAGATGCAATACGACGATGTGAGTGAATAATAAAATTAGAGCTAGGAGACAAGTTTTCAATTAGGTTGCTTGACCGAGCAACCCACTTTTGTGAGGGTGGTGGTAAATTCCCTTTACAAAGCTGGACATCCATTGCCCTCACTTACTAGTACTTTTGCTGCCGCCTCTCCCTGACTTCTTTGCTTTGACGCGATAAGACTTGGATCAGTGTTTCTCTCCTCAGTGAAACACGTGCAATCGCTGATTCACCTTCCCTCCCCCCTTTGCTTTACTTGTCCCCAAGGTCAAAGGATTTCCCGACTCCTTCGCTCCCACGCGATAAGACTTGCTCGCCCACGTGGGTCAGAGTTTCTCTCCTCAGTGAAACACGTGCAATCGCTGACTCACCTTCCCTCCCCCTCTTTGCCTTCGCAAAAGGAAACAATGTGGTGCCATCTATTAGCAGCGTTTTCAACATTTTTTTTACTTAGAACTTTTTTTTAAACTTGAAAAAAAAAGACACTGTCCGCCGCACCCATTATATGTGCCACACCGGCAGTTTTTTCTTGTATGCGCCGCGGCACTTATTCCCAAAAACGTGGGAGATATGACTTCTGTCCTTAGCACAACAGTATTGTAGTTGGTCTAAAATTAATCTTCAAAATGATAAAATAAAGAAATTTGATGTTAAATGCTGAAATTGAGCTTTGAATAATTTTCTTTAAAACAATTTCTTAAAAAACTGTGTAAAAATAGCCTGAACCAAAAAACAAGTTTTTATTGATGTCTTGATACAATTATACCAATTTTGCAAGGCAGATAGGCAGGAAAGATTTAGGACATTAAGAGACAAATTATATCCAGGGCTACAGTGGGGAAGATTTTCTTGCTTTCCTTCTATTCTTTCAGTGTTGCCAAGTCAAAAATCATATTTCAGTAAAAATATTACTTCTTAATGTTAAAGTATTTAAAAATTGTACTTTTTTTCATCAATAACGACCAAAAACCAAGAATTTCAAACAAATCCCAAGAATCCGAGACCTCTATTGAAAACCCAGGATCTTGGGGGGAAAAACCCAAGCTGGGCAGCCCTGCTTGTAAGTAATCAAATTTGAACAAAAAAAACTATCAGCAACTGCATACTTACCTCCGGCCTACGTTTTTTCTTCAGTTTTAATGGACTTGTTGGAAGACTGGTCGGACTCAGAAACACATCATCATCGTTACTGTCATCACCATTGCGCATTTTAGTGCCATTCACGGGCTTGACCTCAGAAGACATCGGCGCAGAGGTTGTCACGACCGAAGCAAACTGCATCATTTCAAGCTCACTGACTGAGATTTCCGGGAAAGACTGCTCGACGCCGAGATCATTGTTGGAATTATCAAAAAATACATTTCGCTCCAGGCACTGGGCATCCAGGTCGGATATATCTCGAATGCCCATCATCATGGGTTGCACTTCCGGGATGTCTTCCGCAGACAGGATGGGCAAGGCGGCGTCCTCCGGCGTTATGGCAGTGAGACCGTGCTGGTGCATCTCAGATGAGGTATCGTCCACCATTGCGCCGCTCAGGGAAGAAGAGACTAGGGATGTGAACTTTGGAAGATCATTGACGGACGACAGCGAGTCCGAAATGCTCGGAAATGTTTGTGCATCAATGCTGAGGGGCTCGCCTGGATCAGAGCCCGTTCTAGAAGTGCGTTTGGCGACCACTCTACTCCGCAGTAGATCTGCCAGAGCGCTGCTGGTGAATGAGGTACAGGGACGCTTGGGGTGGATGAAATGATCGGAATCCGAGTGCCGCCTGTGCTTCTCGGCAGGCGGGTGAGGTACACGGAAATGTTCTTTAAAATCAAGCTTCTTTAATATATCACAAGTTTCAGCACTAAAATTGTCTGTTAGGGAATCGAGATCAGAGGATTGACTAGAAACGAAATTATTAAAGGAAGGGGTTTCTTGGGCAATAGGACTCAGAATTGGTGATACATGAGAAATGAAGTTTGTAGTGGGTGGTGGCTCATTTGTTAGCTGACTGGCCTGAAATGTAAAAGTCTGCGCTTGAGGTTGGCTATTGTCTAAAACATTATTCTGCACTGATGTCTGAGGCATGAAGTTTCTTTTCTGATTTATCTTCTCTTCTATCAGAGCTCTGACATTTGTACTAGCAGTCTGTAAAGGAGGATTATGAGATGTTGAACTTCCTTTTTTATCACTCTTTTTTGACTCATTTTCCTAAAATAAAAATTGCAGCAATTATAAGGGTTTATAAAATATTTTGATACAAATGTTTTAAACCAATATTGAATTTAAAAGTTTTCTAAGACAAAATCAAAAGTATTTTAAATTAAAAAGTAGATAACTTGGTTAAAATTTACGGGGGAGCTTTCAATTGCTAGAAGAGGTTTGTTTTCAATTCTTATATAAACTCAAAAAGTTTAAATTAAGATAAATGTGATACATTTTTTAAATAAAAATATAACTACCTGCAATTTTTTTATCATATGCATTTTTCAACACTTTTCAAGAGAAATAAAAATTAATAAAGATCTAAAAAAGATTACCAGCACATTACAGAATATTTTCAGTAGTTCGCTTTTCCATAAATACCCAATTTTAGTATATGAACGAAGATTTTCGGCATTCGGCAAATTTGAGTACTTTTGCTCATTGTTAGAAATAAATGGTCATTAGTCACACTTTGCGTCCAAACGTAAAAGAAATTTTAAAGGCAAAGATTTTATCCTTAAAAAAATCCTTTTCTTATGCACATTTTAGTTCTTTTTAAATGTGCTATCAGCAATGTGCAGCATTTCTATTTAATAAATATATTTCTATTTTCAGATACATATGTTTCATTCATTATAAACTGCCCCTAGAATGTTCATTTTATCACCTTGAAATTTATACCTTTTTAAATTCTTATTTCTAACACTGCTTCTGTCTACACTTACGACCAAACATAACTTCTGCTCTACTGATTGCACCACTGGGTGCTTCTTCTTCATTCTTGTAGCATAGTTTCACTCCCTTTCCTTGCAGTTGTAAACTAATTCCATGAAAATCCAAAACATTGTTGAAAGGTTTCACAGCAAATTTGTGCCCTATGAGGTTGGTACAAAGGTAAATCATGTACAAAGCTAGTTTTTAAGGTTAAACGTTAAAGTGTGAAAAGTTTGTAAAAACTTTCCTCACTTATTACTTTTATTTAAAAAGCTAACACAAAGCAAAACCAGGGAACGGATTTACAGGCATTTAGAGTCAATTTGATTGACGTAACATAAAATGTCTACCATTTTGTTTGTAGATTCTTTAATGTTTGATGGTAAAATTAAAATAACATTTTCAAATATATATATATTTTTTAACTCGTCAATGTACAGCCTGAGGTTTAGTAGAAAAAAATGCGTTATTAAAAAATGTATAAAAATTATAAAAAAAAGATGAAGAAAAAAATCTAACCTTTTTAAAGTAGCCTCCATGAAGCCTCATATGACCATTTAATGCAGGAATGTTCTTGAATTTTCTTTGGCACAAACTGCATTCAACTGGTTTAGGATCTTGACTGTAAAATGTTGACTAATGATTATCTCATAGTAAAATTGACACATAGCAGAAAGTTTACTTGAGTTTATAAGCAAACAAAGGGAAAAAAAATCAGTGATATTTTTCTTCAGATTTTTTTTTTTTCAAGATCATAATAATATCTTTTAAAACAACTTCAAATTATTTTTAAAGCAAGTGTTAACGAAAAACTATCCACACCAAAGACATCTAAATGTGCACTTGAAACTCATTTAATATGTAAAAATAGTTAATTGAGCAAAACAGCTTTATTGGAACTTCTTCAAAAAGGAAATGAAAATTCTTTTCCCCATGTCCACCCTCCCCCCTCCACCAAAACAGCTCAAAACAGTTTTAAATGAATAATTGAAAAAAGTTTGATTTGAGCAAAGTTTTGCATAATTTGTTAAGCAAATAATTCTGTACACCTGGTTTATAACGAATTTTAAGTTTAACATTTATTTTTTTTAAACCAAAAGGAAAAAAAAACTTACTTATAACGAGGAGCTGGGTTTCCATTAGGCACTGTGTACACCTAATTAGAGAAAAATATCTTGATTTAATAATAATAACGAATATAAAAATCATGTGAAGACAAAATGAAGATTAGAATTGTGACTTCAGTAACAATTGGGACAAAACAATCATGTTTAATACTTCATTCTAAACCCAGGGTTGGCAAGTTTCTGCCGAGGTGGTTAAAACCACTGGTAGAAACCGGTTAAAACCGGCATGGCAAAAACCACTTTCCGCCACTTTGTGGCAGAAACTGGCAAAAACTCACAAAATGAAAAATTAATTCTTGATATACAACAGAAAATGTATGGAAAAAATAATTAATTGTTTAAAAAGTTAAACTTTCATCTATTGTATAAATGGTCCACCATGTAGTAACTGGGGTAGTGGTAAAATTTTGACTGGAAAAATAAGTTTTGAGAAATGGGGCCAGTTTGTTTTGCAAAGCTGTGATATTAGGTACAAAATTTAGGCAAGTAAAATTCTGGCACTTTCTTCTTCAAGCACATGACATGATAATTTTAATCACAAACAATTTAGAGGAAGCATATAAGTGAGCAAATTACAATCAGTAATACCTGTTTAATTCTGTATGTCACTCCTATTTCCTAAGCACCCTTGTATGATTTTTTTTATCCTTTGTTAAATAAATACAAATACTACGAGCCACTGTAATTGGAAAATTCCCTTTCTGAACTAAATCAAGGGCACTAGCATTTAGTTTACTTAAACAAATATCATTCACTAATTACTTGAGTTATTAAAGACTTTTTTAAGTTTTTGCCAGTTTCTGCCGGTTTTTACCGGTTATAACCAGTTTCTGCCACTGGCACGGCAAAAACTAGTTTCTGCCGGCAGAAAGCCAACCCTGTCTAAACCTTAAAAAAAAAACGTCTAAAGCAAATTTTTCTGTTAGTTCAAAATTTGAAAGAGAGAAAAAAAATATTATCTGCATAAATTATCTTGAAATTTATTTTTCGAAACCCTTGATATGACGAAATTTCCACACAGAAGCAATTTCAATTGCCGCTTTTCCTTGGCAGTTTTTGTAATAGAACCAGTTCCAGAAACATTTACTTGTAGTTTTTCATAACTTTTCTTAGAAATTTTAAGAATAGGGTACTGAAGTGACATGACAGGATAGTATTAGTATGAGACGTCGGGTATGTAATCTTTTTTATCTCAGTGTCCTCCCCCCCCCCCAGTTAAGCTTCTTTGTGCTTTTCTTTAGAACAGGTTGCTCACTTTGAGAATAGGGGTAGATTTTTTGTCAGTTTTTAACCGAAAAGCTTTCAAATGTGCTATTGGTTGAAGCTTAAATTAGAATTTTTAAGTTTGTAGGTGAAAAAAAAAAGTCGCTGTTCCTTTCTGAAACCTCTTCAGTACACTTTTCACAATAATAAAAAATCATCAAGTTATTGGGAAAAACTATGATGAAAGAAATATTCGAAAAATAGGTAGTCTCCTTATGCAGAAGCAGTTAACAATCCAGTTTAGCAATTTCTAGTAACCAGTCAAAAAAATTGAATACTAGATCTTATTACATCGAAACAAGGATGTAAATAAATTTCAAATCTCGTAAAATGTTAAGGAATAACTAGCTAATTGTTATACAAAGTGGTCATACAGTACATAAAGTATCCCCCCTATCGATTATAGCCCCCTCTTTTTTGGGGGAAAGCGAAAGAAATTTATACGATTGACCTGCTTTTTATTCATTTTGGAAGGAGCATTTTTGTTCTGACTTGTGAAACTGAACGATCTTCAACATGGTGCCATTTTGAAAACGTGACGCCATTTTGGAAACGTGTTGCTTAAAAAGTAGCGCGAAACTTTAAAAAAAAAAAAAAAATGGGGCCCTCATGCAATTTATTACTACTAGAAAACTGACAGGTTTTTATTAATTAATTTCTCTCTCTTCATTAATATTAACTCTTATTTACTAATTATTTCTTTTCTGTACTCTAAAAGTAATACTACTAAAAACAATTATTTTGACTAATTTTTCAGAAAAATCTCGATTATAACCCCCCCCCCCCTTCTGAAATCAACAAGTTTTGTTTTGAAAATAGGGGGGGGGGTTACTTTCGGGATTTTACAGTAACATTTGTATGTAAATGTGAACGTTAATGTAATTTTTTCAAAACTTTTATATCTCGAATTTTTTTCTCTTCCTGAGAAATTCGAGATATGGAAAATGTACTGTAGTAGATACGGCTTAGAACATTACTTTGTCTCATTTAAAAACCTGCATTAAAACTAGTACTGTAGCAGCTAAAACCACCAGGTTATATGAGTCCAAGTCTACTGATTTAAGGTAGATATGAACGGCTTCTGTTTACACAGCATCAATAAGGTGCCAGTCCAATTTAGCTCAGACACCATACGATAGATGGAGCATCAGCAAGGAAAATTCTGAGAATTTTGATTCAAACCAGAAGCCGAACAACTTTTTGTAGCAAGTAAAATGTATGAACAAAGAAAAATCATTGTCACATTCTTACAGGGTTCATACACTTTTGGTTAAAAAAAGTTCCCTGACTTTTCCAGGTTTTCCAGGTTGTTTTTTAGAAAATTCCAGGTTATTCGCTTCATTCAAAATTTAAGTTTAAATAGTAATATTTTTAAAATAATTAAAATTGTTCAAAGTAGCGATGCAGAAGAACTGAAACTTCTCCCCTTAGATTTAAAAAAAAAAAAAACTTGTTTTTTTTTTTTCGTTTGTTTTCTCTGTCAAAATTTTAAGTTTTTTTTAAACATTTTGTTCAAAATAGTTTTAATTTGTTTACTATTTGTTGAAAACAGAGTACTTTCAAATTATTTTAGCGTTTCTTTGATGTCACGCGTAATATTATAGCGTTTTGCTGTAGTCCTGCAGCAACCTTTTAGCATCCGCTTTTGGTTTACAATACTTTTTATTTTCTTATAAGTAGGTTACACAAAACATATTGAGCAAAATGCAATGCTAAATTTCAGTATAAATATGATTAACTTGTTGCATCAATCGGCATACCATGTAATGCATAGTAACAAAAATCAACTCCGCCAATCATAGGCCAATGCCAATAATCTTTTTTTTTTTTTCCACATATTAAAGGACGCTTACATTAAACTTTCAAACTTTCATTTCCAGAAAGTAATAGTTAATTTTCAAAAATTCATAACTTTTTGCACATTTAATGTTGTTTTCAATATTACACGTTAATATAAACGTCCAATTCTGTTTCTGGAAGTTTAAGTCTACTTCCATTGTGCAAACGATCAAATATGGCGACAAAGTGAAAAATTTAAAATAATAAGTAGATCTTTGGATTTGTAGTATAAAAGTAGTAATAAATAATTAATAATCCTTAAAAAACTACAATAAAAGCAAAATAGTCAGTATTTAGCACATAAGAGTCTAAATCAATTTTAAAAAAAATGTTATGAAGATTAAATTTTGCATTTTTCCAGAAAATAATTACAAATTGTCCGGAAAAAAGGGCACAATTTGTGTTGTTTTCAATAGTTTGCATTGCAATTAACATCCAATGCCATTTTCGGGAACTTAGGCACTTGAAAAAGTCTTGTGTACTTCCATCTTGGGAATGACCAAATATGGCGGCTATGCCCAAAAATAAGAAATAACTTTAATTTGTTGCATGAAGACAATTAAAAAATAATAAATCTTCATGATACTACAATTCATTGAAAAGTTTTTATCACATTTGCGTCCGAGGCAGTGAGGATAAGACTAAGTTTTAAGAACAAAATTTTTCATTTCTCAAGAAAATTATTACAAATAATAATAGAAAAACAATTTGCAGACCATTTTTTGTTGTTTTCATCAGTTTTCAATTAAAGAAAACATCCAATTCTGCTTTGTTTTTAGAAACTTAGGCATTTTTGGATCGTATCTACTTCCATCTTGTGAATGACCAAAGATGGCGACTACGTTTCACACGTAGCTGAAATGATTTTCCGATCAAAAAAAAAAAAAAAAAAACGATTTCCCCAGATCGACCCTCCCATCTACAGGTTGTGCTTCCGAAGCAGTAAATTGTCTTCTCTCCTGTTGAGTTTGTGCATAATTGCTGTTCACCTGATTTTTTTCCCCTTGGGAACTACTGAGAGCCAAAAATGGCGGCTGCTGAAGATTTTTTGGGTCGCCACTTTTTTCATTGCTTTAAAATTGTTACAATTTTTTTTAAATACATCGATAAAAATGAAGATTAGATCTTATAAAACGAAATTCCCTGGGAAAAAATTGGGAAAAGAAAAATTTTGGGGACACATTTGGAAAATTCCTTGACATTTTTGACTAAGTCATTTTCCCTGATAATTCCAAGTTTTCCCGGAGCGTACGAACCCTGAACCGAACAGAATATTGTGGCAACCCATCTAAAACGTTAGGCTGTAGAAAGAAATGCGTTCCCCTCACTGACTCCATGCAAGAAAATCTTCGCTCTTTCGGGGCATTTTTCGTTGTGAAAAAAAAAACGTTCATTTTTCGATTGCAGTTTTTAAGTGCCAGCGTCGGTTTAGATAAAAATTTAAAATTTTTTTCGTGAAATCACAATAAAAACGAAGACTAGATCTCATAGTACTTAATTCCTTGGGAAAAAAATGGAAAAAAAAAATTTGGAGGACAAAATTTGAAAACTCCCTGACTTTTCCCTGACATTTTTGACAATGTCATTTTCCCTGACAATTCCCGGTTTTCCCGGAATTCCCGGAGCGTACGAACCCTGTTCTTATCCTAAACTCAAAAATAACATATTCGGTGACTGCAAATAAATGCAATAAATTACTCCCTTAATTAATTTGAAATTACATATTTAAAAAAAAATTACGATTTTTATGAATATCAATAATAACTTTTGATAACATATGTGACTCATTTAAGTACATATTTAAAAGAAATTTTGATTTATAGAACATCTAAAAACTAAACTTTTTAAAAATATGTGCTTAACTGTATGAAGGAACAATGTAGAATGAAACGTGGGTAAGTCGAACTTCGATGAGCCGAATATATCCCCAACACAAAACATAAAATGACAAACTGAAAAATATAACAACAAAAGGGATTCAAATAAATACTTACTTGCGACCATGGTGAAATTAATACAGATGACTGTTGTGAAGTGGACTGCTTTTGTTGCTCCTGCAAGGAAGATAGAAATGATTGTTCTGAACCAGAAGTAACAGCAGCAGCAGCAGCATTGCTTACTTCTACACTTTGTTGTTGGTTCAAAAGTTGTTGAAGT
Organism: Uloborus diversus; assembly: GCF_026930045.1. Lineage (NCBI taxonomy): Eukaryota > Metazoa > Arthropoda > Arachnida > Araneae > Uloboridae > Uloborus > Uloborus diversus. The sequence continues at coordinate 11,306,124 of NC_072736.1, read as the reverse complement.
AAAGGGCTCCCGAGTTGGGTACAATTGCTTGGTTCTTTGGTAGTTGGGGTAGTTGGAACTGAGGAAGTGTTACTTTGATCAGAAGTCTCGATTTTCACAATCTGCACAGAAGACCTTGCATAGAGGGAGTCCCCAGTACTGTCCTGTAATCTGACAACTGTATTGGAATCAGATCCAAATTGTAGGTTTACGGAGCCTTGAGATGTAAGAGCGACAATTTGTTTTGTTCCAGAAGAAGAATTGACAACTTCAAAGCAGGTTTCGGACAAAACAGGTTGTTCTAAAGCATTTTGTTCTCTTGAATCCTGAGATAATCCATCTGTTTCCTTAGATTCCTGCCTCTGATTAAGCAACTGTGACTGGGATAGTTCAGACCCTGAAGAGTTCCCTTGCTCTGCAGTAGATGATTCAAAGCTCCTGGTTATCAATTGTGTAGTTTGAGACTGATTAATAGACTGTGAAGCTCCAAAGTTTTGTGCGAGGAGCAAAGCACCAGTGTTGATTGTCTGAGGTTGCCATGAAGTGAGGACAGTGTTAGTATCTGACCTTGAAACATTCTTTGGTGATGAAGAAACCACCTGTTGCTGGGCCTTAGAAGATGGCTGCTGCTGGAATGTAAGAAATTGCAGGTGTGATGCAGCTGTTGGTATCACAGAACTAACCACAGTATTACTAACAGTTCTTGTTAAATTATCGCTGCTGGCAGATGTTACTCGACCAGAAAGAGACGTGGTAGTTGGAGGGGGAGCATACTGTATTCTGTTGCCTAAGGAAGATTCAGTAAAAGCAGACGCAGAGCTGCTAGTGATGACACTTGCAGGAAAGGAGTTTTGAAGAGAGTTGAAGCCCAAGTGTGCTAAACCCGGTATCACAGACACTTGGCTATTTAAGGATGCTGCAATGTTGGCAGAGGATGTACTGGAATGGTGATTTTCTTTATGCCTCCGCAAAGACCTTGCATCACAGTAACTTTTACCACAGCCTTCTGCATCACATTCAAATGGCTTTTTGTTTCTGTGAGTGAGCATGTGACCATTTCTAGAAAAGCAAAATGAGAAAAATTCCACATTTTAAAAAGAGAAATAAATATGTGACCAGTCAAAATGTTTTTTGAGAGAAATTACATTTGTTTTCAGGGGTAGAAATTTAGCAAAATACATCACAGGTACAAAGGACAAGCAACTACAGGGTGGCCACAGCAGGAGCAAAATCAGTTTCCCTGACTTTTCCCTGTCTGACAAAAATTTTCCCTGATTTTTTTATAGCGTCATTTTACACCTTTTTAAGTTATATTTCGACTCCTCCTTGATGTTGTGATACACCTAGCTGTATCCAGATCAAGATAAAATTTTAAACTGTCTGCAAACTGAAATAATTTCTTAAAAATTTTCTGCAGAAAACCGCAGTACTTCTCCAACAGCCAAAAATATCAAGTTGAAAGCGAGTAGAGTACCGCAATGATTCCAGCGAGTTTCTTTATTATTAATTAGGACTTCAAAACTGTCAACCAACATTTGTTGCTCACCATAAAAGTGTAGTAATACATAAATTAGTTTCACATATAAACATTGTCTGTAATGAAAAATGTTCTGTGAGCAATGTTCGACTGTTTTTCTATACTATCTGGGTTTGGCTGTATCAGACGTATCTTTCCTAAAATATTTAGCATTAACATAAAATGTTTTGAGGGGTTGCTAAATAGTTAGAAAAATAAAAGAGGAATTTATACTATTGGTTAGTTTTATTTAACAAGATAGAACAATTTTTCTTTACAAAGTAATGTCTGTTCCACATTTAAAATTACATTACTACACTCTCTTTTTCCAGCATTCTCTCTCCACATTAAAAAATAAACAAATGCAGTTTTTTGCCAAACAAGTTTGACCTTGTACTAACTAGACAATTATTGAATCATGACCTTGATTAAATAAAACATGGTACATAAATGATATTTCTCAGAGAAATGAAACTTTATAAATAAGTTCTTACTTTTAAATATCCAATTTTTTCTAAAATAAGCTTCATGCATCATCAAAAACTGATCCAAGAAAAGTTGATTATGAAAAATTTAACCAAGAAAAAAGTTTATAATGAACTGTTGCTTTTTAATTAATTGACTAATTAATTCTACAAATAATTTTAAATATATATTATTATACACATTACATTACAGTTTACCATCATTCAAACTTATTATTTTTTCTTTCAGTGCTTCAATTTCCAATGAGGCGTCTTGTTTCACCTTGTTAATTTTGGCCTCAAATTGCTTTTTTTCAAGATCAAGCTTCCTTTTTTTGGCCTTTTCAATATCTTTATCTTTGTCTTCTCTTTCTCGTTTCTTACGTTTCTTCAGATAAACGTGATCTGGCATTTTTATATGAGTGCATTAGACTTTTGCTTATCTCAATGTTTAATATGTTTTTCCCATTATTCAATACTGCATCGTACACAGTTCTTTGTGCTATTAGAGAATCTTCTTTAATGTTTTCGACAAGGCATTCTTTGTTAACCAAAAATCCTCTTTCAATATTTGAGTTCCCATGCGAAAAGATCATAACAATCTGCATAACAGCATTTATTGCCTCAAAATTGGTAGACCTTTTAAATAAATTGCTCCAAAAATGATCCACCCCGCTGAGAAGAATGAGAGAAAGCTTTTAGTTCTTCTTGTACAGCAGACTCAGAACAAAGTGTGTGAAACTGTTTCACAGCTTTATCAGCCAATAAGCTGCTAATGTGCCTATTTTCTTCTAATATTGTTAACAATTTTCGAATTTTAATCTTTCTAAGAGATTCGATAGCTGCTATAGATGAGTCAAAACAACTAAATGCTCCAACTAATGGATATGATGCAGGTGATTTTTCCAAAAGTTTAGCAGCAAGTACTTTTAAAGCCTTTAGACAGTCCTTGTGAAAATTTAAGATGCTTGTGTCGGGAATTTTGCTCACCAAATTCTTTTTTCTTAGCGCTTGTCTTGTTCCATACCCTAAATCTACTTCTGCTTCAGGCAATATATTCTTTTTGTCACTTAAATCAATCAGTTTCAGATCAGTGGTGTTTAAAATCTCTGGCTTCACAAACCTCGACATGACAGACTTGATGACTGTGGTAATTGCAGTGTGGAGGAACGGAACCATTGGAACATCCGTCTGGTATTCTTTCAAAAAAGGTTCAATTTCAGATGTCATTGAAATAAAGAATGATAATTTGGCTGTTAGTAGGGGATCATTTATATGGGCTGAAACACGTTTAAAACTTGAAGTAGATAGCTTTTTTTTTATTTTCTTGAGCTGTGTTTACAAATTTAATGATATTTGGTAAAATTTCAATAGCCCGCTGGGCAACATCACTATTTTCCAGCCAACGAACAGAACAAAATTTTTTGGGAAAGACTTTAGACCCTGAAACTTCAGTATATAGACCTCTACGAGCTGGAACATATTTAAATAAGTTGTACAGCGCTCGTAGATATTCAATAATTAGCCAGCCTGTTTCTTTCACAGCAGACTTAAATGCACAGTGCATAGTGTGCAGTCCACATGTGCCTATGCTGATAATGTTAGCCTCATCTTCTGATTGAATCTCTTCTTTTGGATCACGAAAAAATTTTTGGTTCACATTTGGTCCATCCATCGCAATTTGCACTATGTACTTTATATTTAAAATAGGTTTCAAAGCATCTTTGAATGCTGTTCTTAAGGCATCCGAAGTAGTACTAGTCAAGAACATTGAAGTAAGAAACCTAGTGCTAACTTCTGATTTTTCAAAGTCCCAAAACCGGACATTAATGTCCATTTCAGTCCTTTGTGATACTTTATTTAAAGATTCATCAAACCCTACAGTAAAACACTTAACATCTGACAACTTTCGTAACAAGTTATCCTTAAAATAAGGAGCAATACCGTACAAAATTGAGTACGCAATTTTAGTTTGTTGTAGCTGCATTTTTTGAGCGATCAGACTATCAGTAAACATATTCTGAAACAAAAGAACATCAGCACTAGCTGCTCTTATAGATTTATGTGTCATTATGGTTTGTAAACACCATAATATTTCAGCTTTAACGACTGAATCATTAATTAAAAACGTTTTCAATGCCCTTGAAGGAGCCAAAGAGGAACTTGAAGATGCTAAAGAGGAAATTGAGGGTTCAAGAGAGAAACTTGAAACAACTCTTGATGAATCAGGCATGGAAGTAGTAACAACATTAGACTCTGCAAGCGAGTCGACATTGTTTTTTCTTTTTGCCGGCTGTAAGAGAAAAAAAATTTATGTCATACAAAAATCAATTTCACTCAACAAAAAACAAATTACGGTATGGGACCTCAAATCTGAAACGGTTAAGACCGTGACTTTTCCGGATTTTGGATTCTGACTCAAAAAATAGTGATTGCTATCCTGACAAACAGTATTTTTCACGTTTTGCCTGGTTTTGCAAAAAGTTTGTGCTAAATTTCTTTCATTTTTTGTTCAATCTGAATGGAATCATACTTTATTATGCTAAAACAAAAGATAATTTACAGCGACGTTGTTCCGCGAATTTTGCTTTTTATTATTATCTAATGCGCGGAAGCATATTTTTACTGAAAATAATTATGAACTTAAGTTTAATAGGCTTTATATTATATACTTATGAGGGAAAAAAATGAATAATTGTTAACCGGAAGTGGATGTTAAAAGATCGCGGCACAATTACAGCAGAACGCGTATAACGCAAAACACGTGGCATTGAAAACGCGTTCAAAAAAAAAAAAAAAAGGTGAACTGGAAGTAGTGTGTTTTCATCAAGTAATTGCCGAACTTTAACAATTTTGAACTTTCAAAACTGGGGAAAAAAAAAAGATGATTTCTGTTTTTAAGTATAGTAAAGCTTTAACGACAAAGGGGGGTAAGGGGGGTAAGTAAAGGGAAACAGTTTCGGATTTCGGGTCTTCCGGATTTCGAGATTCCGAAATTGGGGTCGCATACTGTAATACATTAGAGCAATGGTTCTTAACTAAATTCTGTATAACAAATTTCACTTTGAAAACAACAAGACAAAAATAATTTTTGACACATAGCTTGACGTCCAAGCAAAAAAAAAAAGACTATTTTCGGACATTTCGTGAGAAAAATTAATTAAAAATTTATTTCTCATTTATTTTACATATTTTTAAACACAGAAGTGAAACACAGAAGTGAAACATTAACCAGAGATATTTATGTACTCTTAAAATTTAAATAATTGAAACAAAAATAAAATTCAGGCAGCGATTCAGCATTGAAATATTTAACACTCAATGTAAGAGCATGAAATTTCGTTTAAAACTTTTTAATTTAATCAATTGATAAAAAAAAGAAAAAAAAATTATTCGCTTGCCTCTTAACAAGGTATAGTAAATATAAAAAAGAAAAAAAAATCACATACCGGATGCAGAGATCGCGATTTCGAAAATGAATGCGTTAATAAAAAGAGTATAAATTGTTTCGAAATTGCATTTTAAAGCTCTACTATACACATATTTCTAATAACTATTGAGGAAAGACACCGGAAAAAGTGCGTTCAAAATATTTTAAGCACTCAGAAGTGCCCATGCATTACCGTAAACATCAAACTTAAAAACGATAAATTATTCATCCGTGGTAATCAGTGTAGAAAATATTCATCAAAAAGCATTTTTAAAAGAAAAAAAAATTACTATATATTCTCCCATATATCTCTATTCTAATCCCCTAAATAAATAATCAACAAAAAACTAATTATAGAGACGAATCTGAAAAAAATCACGCACGCGAAATCGAAATCTGTTCACATAATATGAAATGAAATAAGGAAGTGCATTAAAGGGGGGGGGGAGCAGTAAGAACATTAGCAAAAATCTTAATCGTAAAAACGAACTGTGTACCCCCCCCCCCCAAAAAAAAAAAACGCAAAAACGAAACCTTTTCATGCACGCTAGCACACTCTAGCTAATTGTTAACAATTATTCTTGTTTAATGCTCTAAAAGTAATTGTTTTGCATCTTTTTTTTTTTAAATAATTCACACTAATGTAATTACCTACCAAGAAAAAAAAAAGAAAAGAAAAGAAATGCGCACAACTCTAATACTTAAAACTTATGAACGTACGCCTCATATGCTCAAAAAATGCAATTGGCAAAATGCTAAATAACAATAAAGCTGTACAAAAATAATGGAATTTCTTACCTTGAATTTTTATGAGAGCAGTACTTTCTTTTGTCCAGTAGTACTTGTACTTAATCCTCCTTCAAATAACGTTCCGCTCAGCAAGCCGATGTCTTTCTGCATTGTTTTTTTTCCTCCCCATCTTGAATTGAAAAACTAACCTTTGGCTAGGGTGCATCAAACCCCTCTCCGGAAACAAATTGCTTTGTACCTAGTCTAAAAATGTTCCATTACCCTTAAAACTTCTCCATATCAAATATTTTTGTTTTCCTAATAATTTTAGGTGGTCCACGCCCACTTTGAAATTTCAGATTTTCCGCCAAAAAAACGACTAAAATCAGTATTTTTCATAATTAATTCTTTCAAATTTTAATTATTTAAGTCTTAATATTCAGTAAGAATTAATTAGGTAAGTGTAAAAGGCAAAATGGAGCATAAAATCATTTAATTTCAATAATTAATACAGCTTTTGTGCTTTTTAATCTGCCTCTGCCGATTACAGCAAAATTAACTTTTGCTATAATTATGTGGCAACATTGAATAGTGACTACAACTTCAACTCTGTTTACAAAACAGTGCATTATCTGCTTTTGCCAACTTGTAGTTTTTCCTTTAACTCATTTTTTTACTTTTAATTTTGAGTCATTACTTAACTTTTATTTTGTTTATTTTTTCTTTTCATTCTAATTTGAAAACATTAGTTTAAATTTTTAAGTGTTATATTTTGCTTGATTTTACTTCTAGTTTTGATTTGGAAACTCATGCCTTGATTTAACTTAGTTTTTGTTCTGATTGCACAATGGACACAAGATCGTCATCGCATTTTTGGTCTTGGCGGCAAGATAAACAGTGACGATTCAAAAATAAATGGCTCCAAGCTTCCTACTAACTTGCAAGTTTTAAGATGCATGATGTATCATGTTGAAGAAGGTTCTCATGAAAACAGAACTAAATGGGAATCTTCAAGACTAGTCTTATCACAGGTAAAAATCTTTTACGAAAAAGCAAATATTCCTATGATTAGTGAGCTAAAAGCCTGTCAAAAAATTATTAAACTTCTTGATGACAATGCGAAGTTGAGGGCTACCCCTTAATCGAAGATCTTCGCTCACCACTGTGCAAAAAGTAAAACAAATGGAAAATAAACTAGCCTTAACATTTCAGTTGTGGCCTGCTAATGTAGAAGAACTAATGAAGAACAAAGAAGATATTTTCTTTCTTCAGTCAATGAAAGGTGATCGTATGGCAACTTTTGGATCATATGATAAAACTCGTGGAGATAAAGTAAAAAGACGAGAAACACGGTTGCACCAACAGGAAATAAGAAAAGCAAAGATAAATAATAAAACCAGTTTGGATTCATCATTAAATGAGTCTTACTTCATCTGATTCTGATGAACAAAACATAACAAATGACATAGAAGGTGCTGGTTTTGAAGGACCCTCGACAAGTTCTAAAAGCCATCATCGCAATAAGAGAACAGGAACAAGTTTATTCATCCCACATGATGTAATGAAGAAACCTAATCTTGTTTCACTTGCAACACGCTTAAATATGAGTCCAGCACAACAGGCAGCTTATACAATGGCACTAGTTACAGAACTAGAAGGTGAGACATCTGCCATAGCGGCATCTTATGCAACAACAGATAGATCAAGAAGGGAAGTTGCAATGGAAATTTCAGGAGCCTGTAAAGAGCAGTGGTGCTTTCCTGAGCAAGCAACTTTGCATTGGAACTCAAAGCTCACAACCACATTGTCCAATAAATATAAAATGGAAGAACGTCTCACCATCGTCGTTGGAGATGTGCACCAGCAAAAAATTCTTGGTGTGCCAGCATATCCTCTAGGAACTGATCGCAAATGTGGTTCAATCATTGCCAATTTAATATATGAGCATCTCATTTCTTGGAACTGCACACAAACAGTTGTAAACATGACATTTGATACAACTTCATCGAACACAGGCCATAATACTGCCACCTGCGTCAATGTGCAAAAGAAGCTAGGACATGCACTTCTTTGGTCAGCTTGCCGACATCATATAGGCGAAATCATTTTGACCCATGTATTTGATGATTTAAAAATAGAGGCTTCAAAGTCTCCAGATATATCCCTGTTTAAACGATTCCGTGATAATTTCGATCATTTTGATCTTGATCACAGCCAGTTGACTCCACATGTCACAAAATCACTGAATGAAGAAGCAAAACACATAGCTACTGGTCTTAAAACTAATGCAATCGAGACAGCAAAATGTGCCTTAAATTCTGAACAATGTAGAGATGATTACATGCAGTTTGCAAAACTTTGTATACTATACCTAGAGTCTCCGAATATAACACAAGAAACAAAGTTGAATCGCCCAGGAGCCTTACACAAAGCACGGTGGATGGCTAAACTTTTATACACAATTAAGATCTGTCTTCTTGACAAACAAATAACACAACTACCTGCAGGCACTATAGCTTCAAAGCAACAGATTATAAAACTGCACGACTTTGCAAATTTTGCCACTCTTATATACAGCTCTTGGTGGATAACCTGTAATTCTGCCATAAATGCTCCTTGGAATGATTTACAAATGCTTCGCTCTCTAATAGAATATAAAGTTGTCCATCCCACCACATCCGACAGTGCAATCAGTGCCTTTGCAAGTCACTATTGGTATCTTACCGAAGAGATGGTGCCACTTGCTCTGTGGTGCAACAAAATTCCGGCACAAGAACAAAAAGCCATGGCTAATGCACTGCTAGCTACGAAACCAAGTTTTACCAATACTGGTTTTAAGTTGAAAGGTAGATATGGCATGGGTTTTGGGAAACCAAAATTTCCAAAAAATGTCAACATCAATACAAAGCTTTCTGATTTAATTGGAGCAGATTCTTGGTTTTTATTTTCCTTGTTGGAATTGGACTCTGATTTTTTAAAAGAAGAAGTTTCAGTATGGCCAAATAATACATCCTACATCGCAGCCTTTACGAAGTTAAAAGCACTAAATGTTATCAACGACTGTGCAGAACGTGGAGTCAAGCTTAGTAATGACGTCCTCAAAGTCTGAAGATCACTACCAGCATGTTGTGCAAGTTGTTGAACAAGATCGACAAAAGCGAAAAAATCTAAGAAAATAACTCAAAAATTTAAATGAATCAAGAACAAGTGCTGACAAGAATTAAAATAAAGATCAAAAGCAATTAGTGCATGTACATCTGTTCTTTTGTTGCATCCTAAATCACTCGAATGTTTATATGTTTGTTGGAATAGATATTTATTTCTTTTTTCCTCATTAATGCTGTTTTTTTTATCAATTTTTACTTTCTTCTATATCTAATATATAGAAAAAAGTATTGGATTCGTGCAAATTTTCGAATTTCGAATTTTGACGGATTCGAACGTTTTGAGGTGTGCTGAGTCCATTTCGACTATTTTTGGAAAATGTCTGTCTGTCTGTGTGTGTGTGTGTGTATGTGTGTGTGTGTCACGTCTGTGTGTGACCAGTTTTTTGTGGCCGCTGTACAGCAAAAACTACCGCATGAAATTGAACGAAATTTGGTACACATATGTGCCCCTAGGTGAACTTGTGCCCATTGGTTTTTGGCGCGAATTCCTCCAAGGGGGGTGGAGCAATGGGATGTTTTTTGAGTTACGCGTGCTTGCTATTCCTCAGGAAGTAACTGGCGGACTCAAACAAAATTTGGTCCATATGTTGCCCCTAACAGGAGCAGGTGCTGATTCAATTTTGGTGTCAATAGCTCAAACGGGGGTTGAGTTATAGAACATTTTTTGTCGTCAATTGTGACTGCTGTATCTCAAGAAATAACGAACGGAATCAAACAAAAATTTTTTGACAAGTAGCTCTTAGTGGGTATAAGAGCTGATTTTATTTTGGTGTCAACAGCTAAAACGGGGGTAGCACAATCGCCCGTTCTTTTTTTCCATTGTGAGTGCCCTATCTCAAGAAGTAATGCTACGTTCTGGTTGAAATTTGGAATATATGTGAATCCATACGTAAACAGGCTTTGGTTCAATTTTGACTCCAATCGCTCCAAGAGGTGTTGATTTTTTTTTTTTTTTTTTGCGAATAAAAAGTTTTATTAATGCAACAATAAGAAAGATAAATCGTAATAGATTGTCGTCTGCGTATTTCTCGTGATTTTAATTGTATGGAAATGATCGGAAATATTATCTCAATGATTTAAAATTTTTAACTGTTGCCATCTTATGTTTGTTAACAAATAAAATATTTGTAATTAATTCAAGCAAGGCTTTTAAAATAACTTTCAATTTTCGCTCTTTGCTTTGCTTTTACAATAATTCAGACATTGGGATGGTCGTCAAGTTTTTGCATGTGTAATTTTGTTTTTGTCAGGAATATTGCTTCCTCGTCAAGCATGGGGAGGGATCAGAAAAAGGAAAAATATAGAAGAAAGTTTCGTGATGGCCACAACATACTAGTTTTTATTTTGGAGGACCGATGGACCACATAGATATTATTCAAAACTCATGAAACTTTATGTTCATACTTTTTTTGGCATTTGGAACAAAAATAACATAGGTACAAACAATTTCTAGAAAGTTTTTTGAAACATGGGGGGTTTGATGCACTCTACCTTTGGCGTCACCATTGACGGGCTCAAGTGACTTGAATTACGATCTGTTTAAGGAAAGCAGCGTTTCCACCATGCTACAGACATAGATAAGAGTTTGCTTTTACTCCCTCCATCCCCCCTCTCCTTTCGGTGCGGCGAGTTGTTTATGAAGGACACTAGACTTGAGCCAGTTATCGCGTTTTTGGCGCTACAAAAGTGCCACTTAACTTAGAAAAAAAAACAGCTGAGGATTTTCCCTGATCTTTTCTGGAATTCCCTGATAATTCCCTGATTTTTCCCGAATTTTCAAATTCCCTGATAATTCCCCGGTTTTCCTGGTCTGTGGCCACCCTGAACTACTAAATTTCACTGGTCCGTACATATTTAGTGGTCCATTATCACCTCCTGGTGTTAAACAATATAAAATTAAAGAAAGAGAAAACAAAATAAAGTAATATGAAAATCAATTAACAGTTTTCAATCAACAAGAAACAAGGAGGTAAAAACGATATGTTATGATACTGTAGAAATTATCTTAAACTATCTTTTCTTGCAAAGAAATCTAAACATTGTAAATAAAGGTGTAAACTTTCTTATGGGTATCAAATTTTGATGCTTTCAATTTTTGAAAGGAAAACATGAATAAAACTTCACTTGTTCTATGGACCACTACAATTTATATTCTACTGGCCCAGTGGATGTTTTTGTAGTCTTGGACCAGTGGACCACTGTTAATTTCGAGCCCTAGCTTTTAATAAGAAAATTAATGGTTTCTATGTATATAACCTATTGCTGTCTTGAAGAAACATTTAGATCATAAAAAAAAAAAAAAATAAATAAATCAGTCACAATCTATCGGTTGAGATCTTTTCTAAAGTTATTCATAGTTATAAACTCTATAAGATCACATTTTGTGGCCTTTGTTAGTATGTACACAAATAACACACAAGTCTGGTCACAGATCTTTCGCCATATTTCGGTTTGTAAAGTTTGAGTACTGCTACTAGTGACATTTTTATAAGGTCAAGTATGGAAGGTACAAAAGTACTGTATGGGAGAGGCAAGCATGGAGCAGCTTCCTAACATTATAAGAAAAGAAATGCAAATGGATTAAGATAAGTTTTGAATTTACTTATTTATTTTTCTTGAATGTTTATAGGGTGAAAAAAGAAACTGTAATGCATTTTTAAATATTTGGCACTTTAATAATTTGCATACTTCAAATAAAATACAGCATATAATTTTCGGCATTTGATGGTTTTTCTCCAATATTTGTAGGTCATTATTTTAAAAAATAATGCTTGCACTACTAAATAATTGGTAGTTACGGTTTGTCTTGCATGAAATAAAGTGCAGGCTTGATCTGATTATAGTTGTTGAGGTAAAATACACACGTAAAGATGAACTGTTAAATAAAATTCATTAATTCATATTATTTACATTTTCAAAATTTTGCCATTTTTATAAAGAATGCTACAAATAGAAAATTGGACATTGCGGAGTGTTTTTATTTCTTAAAGAAACATGAATGAAAGAAAAAAAAAAGAAAATGCAAGAAAATTTATGATAATTTCTCAAAAGTAACTATTTTTGAAAAATGTCTTTTTAAAAAAAAAGAAAGAATAGATTAAAGTTGCATATAAGCAGTGCTGTAGTTTGGGATCCGGGATGTCCCCCCCCCCCCCCCAAGAAAAAATATTTGGTTTTCTACGGTAAAAATAATGCGAATGCAATGTAAATTGGTTTCAAACAATCTTTTGTTTTGATCAGGGCCGATCCTAGCAGGTGTGCAGAGTGTGCACCGCACAAGGGCGGCCAAAGCAAGGGGCGGCCGCAGGCCGCATCGTATAGTTCTTTTAATGAAGCAAAATTCCTCATGAATTTCTCACAAGATAACTTATAATAAGAAATAAATATGCTGAATTTTAAATGTTCAATTATCAAAGTAAGTGCCGATTTCCCGACAGCATAGCATACTTTAAGAAAAATAGATTGTTAGGGAACATTGTGTTGGTTCATTGTCCATTAATATCTACTCTTTACACACATTGCTTCATTTGGTTGCAAAATTTGTGACAGAACCGGTAATATGGCATGGATACAGGGGAGGGGAGATGAGGGAAATGGCCCCCTCCTGAAGCATGAAAGGGTGCTTTCTAAAAGGAGCACTCAAGGCAAAGGGCGGCCACTAATGCAGAGCCTGATTGCCGCAGGGGCATGAGGGGCACAGGCCCCTCCTCTTAGATTTCAGGGGGACCCAAAATCCCCTTAATTTATCATGATAATTAAAAATAAATAATGATTTCACTCAGAATCTAGAGTACAGTGATATCATTTATATTTGTGGACTTGTGTAAATGCTAAGAGAAGCAAAAAATCTCTTATTTGTTGATAAAATTCCCCTTAAAAACTTGATGACTTTACAAATCCTAAAACCACTCCAAGTGTAGTCTGTATTTACTATTAAAAGTTATATCATAGGTAACTTTGATATTTACGGTTTAATGCAACGAGCAAAGTTTAACCACCTCTTATATAACTATCGTATACAATATCTCTTCTATTTTTTAAATGCATAATACTCTATTGTGATATGAGGTACCTCCAAATTTAGCATGGTATCGAAATATTTTATAGCTTCATTTTGAATAAGCAGGAATGGGGGAGGGGGGGGGGGCAAAATAAATTTCATGCCTAATGTCTTCAAAAATCTAAGTCGGGCCCTAGGGGGGCCCTGAAATAGAACTGTGCCCCGTGTCCAACATCAGAATGATCGGGCTCTGCACTAATGTTTACCCCCCCCCCCAAGCTTTTATAGAACTAAACAGTTAAGACATATTTTATATATTATATTTTTAAAAAGCTATACTTATTAGTACTGATTAGATACTCTCGCAAGCATTTCAAACAACAAATTATGATTTCAACAATCGCGGATGCGTGGAGAGACAGTGGAAAATTGCGACCCCCCTGAGAATCAAACCTATATGAATGACGAACTAAAATTTTGTAATTTTCCCCCTTTACAGCATTTTTTTCGAATTAAAATCACGAATTAACTGCCCGGTTTCAGATCAGGGCTCTTGCCTCGAGTAGTAGATTTAAACGTCGCTCTAAAACGAAGATCCAAAAGGATGCCATGACCTCCTTGACGAGACTAAAGAAGGCTTCAAACTGCGTTTTTAGGACTAATTTCGGAAAATTTTGCTGTTTTAACCACCTTAAGGACCCAAATAAATCTCTGATTCATCCCTTTCACCTTAACTTAATCAAACATAGCCTGAAAATGTTCGCTTTAAAATCCAAAATGTGCTTTTAGAAGACAGCCCTTCATAATGTCATCAAAATTTACTTAATGACATTTTTCTTATTTCGTTTTCGAAATTTTTGCGATGGAGGGCCCTAAAATCCATTCCCAAACATTACTACCAAAGATAGTCTCAATTAGCATCTTTAGAGAGACCCATAATCCCTTGAAATTGACTTGAGTTTCAAAAAACAGTTCGTGAGGACACACTGAACCCCTCCCCCCGCCCGCTCTTTGTCCCATCGTTATCAAACAATGCGTAAAATACGATTCTCTAAAAAACTCTGGAGGAGAACTGCCTGGCTTATGTAACTTTTTACGGCGCTAGGGCATATACTCATCAATTGTCGAAGTGAGATGGACAAAAGTCTATAGTTGTGCTTTTTCAGATATTAATATCGAAAAATATCCGAAAGATCCACCGAAGCTTCCCAATTTTGTTAACGTTACCAAGATAGCATAAAATTGCGCTTTTAGAAATATCCACTTGGGAGCCCCAAAACGCTTCCTTCCCAAAAATAGCCTAAAATGGATTTTAGTTCCGAAAAATATTTCGGTTTGGAATATTTTCACGTTTTCCCTATCGTTTTCAAATATAGCCAAAAATGGGTTTTTGAAACAATAGTGCCGAGAAATTACCGGAGAAAAGCTGCCAGATCCCCTAACGTCACCAAAGACAGCCTAAATTTGCGTTTTAAACTTCAATTTCGAAAACTGTCGATACCTCCCTCTAGCAACGTCAACAAAGATAACCTAAAACTGCTTGTTTAAAACTTCAGTTACGGAAAATTTTCGGGAAGAGCCCCAATCTTTCCTAAGCTACGGTCACAAAAAATAGCTTCAAATTGATTTCAATTTTGAAAGAATTTTAGGAGACTCCAACATTACTTTTCCCATAAAGTCTCGAAAAAGTTCGTAAAATTGCGATATTTGATGTCAATTTCGAAAATTTCTCCACGCACCTTGAATATACCCGACTCTTTTCTCCTTGCAACCAAACACAACCAAAGATTACTAAAGCTATTTTTCGTAGGCCAATTTCGATAATTTTCTTTGAGCAATCCCCCCTCCCCTGATTCCCCCTCCTCCGTGCTTTCTCTGATGTCACCGAAGATAGACTATAAAATGCGTTTTTACGACTAGTAAATTTTGGTATCTATTACTTTCTTCAAAGATATCAATTGTACCTAAGGAGTTTCTTACTATAAACTTTTCTCCCTTTTTATAAGTTCATCATTCTTGTTTTTTTTTTTTTTTTAAATTAGAACTTGATATAGAAATTTGAAGAAATATTTATATGGACGTCAAAGGTTAGTCAAAATATGCAAATTACTTTTGAGGGGCGGCACATTAGATCTTTGCACACGGCGGCCGACACCCTAGGATCGGCCCTGGTTTTGATAAATCCCCCAAACCCCACAGTAGGTTCCCCCAAACCTTTTTTGCATCCGACAACAGTATCGCATATAAGAGAATATAAATACAATGCCCTCGATAACTCGTAATCTCAAGGGACAGGCTAAAACCTTCGAGTCATGGAAAGTTCCCAGTCTTTTCAAGACTTTGAGATCCAATGAAAACTAAGATAACGGAATATTTAAGTTGTAAGGCTTGGAGTTATCGAAAGTTGACTGTACTATAATATTTTTTAAATGGGACAGCCTATTATTTTTTCACCATTTGCAAACTTAGTGCATTCACCGAGAGCTGGCATCCATTCCTTCCTGTGGCCTCTCTGTCAGCAAATACTATAATCACAGAATTTTGACAGTCCACCAGAGACTCTTCAATGCAAAACTGCATACGGAATTTCATTTTGCCAAGAGAGTCTGACTACTCAAGGGATCTTTTACGTATAACATAATCACACAATATGGAAGCTGTAGATTTTCTGCATGAAGAAAATTTAGATTGGCCAGGCCAAACCTGCGTGTTTCAACATAAGAGGCGAAAGTCTATAACCATTATGCCACTCTGCAAGCTTAAATAAATGTATTTTTAATAATTATTTAATAACAAATAAACATGATTTATTGTGATTGGGATTAAACTTCCTTTACATATATATCTTGAAGTTACACCTAAGCTTAGGCAACTAAAGTACACTAAGTTTTGCTAAATAGCTAATAAGTACAGGGGTAGAAGTGATTGACTTGTCACATATAGGACATTTTCCACAAAAAATATAGGACAAATATAGGACACATTATATGAATAATTTTGCTTCAAACAAAATTATAACTTACATCTGAAATGACTTTCCTGTAGTTGAAAGAATATTTTTTGAAAAAACAGTGTACTTTATAGACTAAATAACTAAACAAAATTTGAACAAAGATAATTTTATTATTTTTTCCTCACTCATGACCCAAGAACTAATTCCACTGTTCTTTGATTTTATATCTAAACTGAACCCTTTACCACTTGTATTAAGAACAAACAGAGCTTAAGAAGGATCCTTCTGACGTTTTTCAGAGTTTTCTTTATGCTTGAATGTTTCAGCATGCTGCCTCAATTGCGAAAATCCACTATTGCTTATGAGCACTGAACAGTTGCAAAAATGGCAAAATGCAGAAAAAATAATCTTTTCCTTTAGTGCACCATGCACCAAAATTTGTACTATTAATGTCCTCCTGCTCCAACCACTCCATACCAAATTTTGTTAAGTGATGCGATTTCGCCATTATAATTCCACTTATTACAACAAACTATGTTTTAACATCATAAGGAACTAACATTCCACGATCCCAAAACGCACTGAACACAAAAATATACGAACGGAAACCATGATGGAAAACAAAACAAACAGCTGTTGCCCAAACGCAAAATTTTAAAACCAATTTCAGATTTAGTTCTCGAAACTCCACCCCACTATAATGACGTCACATTGCTGTAGCCAATGAGCGAAGATGCCTGTTGCAGGATTTAGACAGTTTTGTTTTTTAATTTGAAATTCGTTTTGGGGACGTACTTTCAGCTATATTTCAGCGAAAAATCTGATGCCAGAAAGTTTAGTTACTGTTCTTTTTAAAAGATAGATAGGGTAAAAAACAGGAATATAGGAAATATAGAACATTTTCAAAAAATATAGGAAATATAGGACAGTTTTGATGCTTTTTTTGAAAATATAGGAAATATAGGATATATAGGACTACTTCGACCCCTGTAAGTACTTATTTACTTCTAACTGCAGACATATAGAAGAACTAGATTTTATGTCTCTCCTAAGTTTGGTTTTTTCCTTAACAAATCAATAAGAGGAAAAAAAAATAATAATGAAGCAAAAAATTCTATAACTTACAGATGGTCTTGTCTTTTAAATGCTTTGGCACATAATTGGCAAACATATTTGCGCTCATCACTGTGAGTTAATTTATGCTTTGTGAGAGCACTGGAGTTGCTGAACACTTTGCCACATGTTGGACACGGCTGCGTACCAGGACGATTTGGTGACGTCGCTTTCACTGGACGAGCTCCTTTGACCTTCAGTTTATCTAATCCCAATGTGTTGCTAGTACTTTCAATCACTTTGCTTTTAATTTCTAAAAACAAACAAAATAATTAATATGCAAACTTTATTGTATTTCTTAGAATGTTATACACACAGATTATGCATTCTTCAAAAATGTATTAATGAAAAGATGGCTGTTTTTCCATGCCTCCTTTATTTAAAGAGCATGAAGAATATTGTTTACATAACTTAATTTTTTTTTTTTTTAAATTAAATACAAGTTTTATAAAGAGACAAACTTGATGATCTGCAAAAAATATGATTAACTGTGCACATGCATGATTAATAATAGTCATAACATATGACACTGCATTCAGTTTTATCTATTTCAAACATGAGGAATGACTTTTTTCAAAAATAAGTAGCATTTCCTCCAATTATTTTGAGGAGGGCGCTGCAGCCTGCCCATTTTAGGTTTATATTCCATGCACCCTACCTTTTTCTTTTGTATTTTTTAAGGCATCCTCTTTATTCCTTTAAAGTTTTAACAAAACTTCATCATAAAAAAAAACTTCCTTTTGCCCCCAAAGGTAAAGATTCACTCAAGCCTTGCCTTGAAATGCAACTGTCTTTTAAACCCACTTATTTTTGTAGGAATACTTTGAATAAAATTAAACCCTTCTTGAAAAAAAAAAAAAAAAAAAAAAAAATCATGCATTCACAGCATGGTTGAATAATGGAACATAACTGTACAAGCTTCAAACTTTTTTACTCAATGAATAGTCTTTTTTTTTCTTTTTCATGCACACATGTTTTAATATTATCAAACTATTTTTGTTTTCCATTTTATAGTATGTGTACTATATATAGCAGCAGCTCTCATATGCCAATACTTTTCTCCGCATCACTCATTTTAATATTGGGGTAATAGAGTGTGCTTTGAGATTGTGTTATTGTTTTCATAAAAAATCCTGGATGAAATGACTGTGAATAATGATGAAGTGTCTATGAATAATAATAAAGTAGCTTAAAGTGTCAATTGGTCATTGGCTACTAAATGAAAATTGAAGTGTTCATGTGTACCATTTCATACCCTTAGATGTTAATGTCAAATCCACCAATATGTTATCCTACCAGGAGAAGTTTCTTGACAAGTGATGTCTACAACATACAATTATACAGGAACAACATCTATTTTCAATTTCAGTGGAACTTTTTCTATTTCTGCAAAAAATGAGGTCTAAAACTGAAAATGTTAGGATATTTAGGACAAAGTTGAAAATTTTAGGATACTTTAAAAAAATTAAGAATTTTAAGAAAATTAGGACAACAACTGCCCTTGTTAAACTGATTAACTCTTTCAAAATTTAAAGTAAAAAATCATAGTTATTGCCTTATGCAAATATTTATTGAATGAAATACTTTAAGAATTTCAAACACAAAATCTGACACATCTTTCTTCAATGGCATTATAATCAGCTGACACTAGAAATACAAGAAATTCTCTCAAAGGAAAAAAGGTACTAATAGTGTACCAGAACAAATGCAATACTACAAGAAAAGAGGCATAAGAAGACAAAAATGAAAAATAAGAGATAGCTACTGCAAATGGTTAAAAAAACAACATCAACATGTTTTATAGCAAAAAATAGTGGTAGCCCTGACAGCTTAGCAAGTGTTGCTATCCAGCATCATTTAGCAGAACTACCACCCAAGGCTCCAACATGATTCGACCTTTGCACTCCTTTTACTCAAAATTGTCTTTTGTCACTTATGCCTCTTTACTTCTAGTGGCATCAAATAGTAAAACATAAAGCATACCAGTTTTTATCTGTGAGTTATCACCAGTCAAGCCAGTCAACGGAGAACTTTCCCTTATCGCAAATGAATCGCCCATCTTGGGGAAATTGTGAGGAGACAGCTGCAGTTCTTGACCAGCTTCAATATAGGTTTCCTGATTAATGTCTCCATCCAACAAATCGGGCAATCTCATTCCCGGAGCGCTAGCTGAGCTCAGCAAGCCATCGAGCGTACTAAAGTTATGAGACGAAGGTACATCAAATCCACCTTCCTGGAGCATGTCACTCTCATTGTAATTGAGAGCGCTGAGCATGGTATCGCTTCCAGGGTGGTACCGCAACACATGAGTCCTGGAGAGTATACTGCTGGGTACATTTGGACTAGAATGACCAACATCTTGGTAAGCAGAGACGGCTATTACCGATAGTGGCGAGAGGCCATCGACTCGGCCATCAAAGCCGGAGATCATTTTGTCATTTTTGGTTTCATTTATGCTGAGGGCCATGAAAGACTTAGGACTTGCATTGGATCCTGCAGACAAAGAGGAATTGCTCAGAGGTTGATTAGACAAAATAACACTGGCAGCATCCGCTTTTTCAAGATCCTTCATATCAACACTCTGTTGTGGCGATAATGAAAAACTACCATCTATGGAAAAATAAATGATAATCAGTTTCAGGGAAAATGGTACATCAGAATTAGAAATTTAAACCTTCTTACAATTAAAATGCAAAAAACTTGGCAAAAATGGTAGAAAATCATGTTTTTGAGGGGGGAAAAAGCATAACTTAGCATGTGGTTAATATATTTAACCATATTAGTGTGAGTTATGCATCTTAAATATAAAAGTATATACAATACACATATTTTTTCTACATAAGTCAAGCAAAAATTCTTGGGTAAAACATCAGCAGTTGTCAGTGGCATAGCAAAGCCTCAAAGAGTTATACAGTTGTAAGAAATTTTTATTTCTTAACACTCAAGCGAGAGCTGGCAACAGGCTGAGACAAAATTTAGATTTCTGATGAATGATGAATTTTTACTGACCTTTTCATGCTTTAAACATCCTTCTTAGCTAATTTAGCCTATTAGAACTTCAGAGCGTAGACAAAATATTCTAAGGGCTATTTTTTACAGGATTTCCAACATCAAATTGAAAAAATTGAACATTTTCATGAACAAAGAGCCATTTAAGATATAAAAGTGAGTTTTTGATTAATATCTCAGTTAGTTACCAACCTATGAAGATGAGAATTGGTTGTAAATGATCCTTATAAAATTTCAAATTTTTTGGTGCTAGGTTCGACCCTCAACCCCCGGTGTGTTCTTAAGAATTTTGAGTGGCATACATACAAACATGGATAGATACACATGGTCGTAATTTAATATATAAGATATTTTAAGAATCATTCTTTTTGTTTCTATCATACAGTCTCCATAACCAGATTTAATAGCAATTCAAGTTGATGCTGGTCTCAATCAACTCTGATTATCTAGACTATTTTATACATATATTTTTCTTTCAAACGCTTTCAAAAAATAAATACAGAAATAAAAGTCAGAACATGTAACAAGTTATAGGCCCACCTAAGCTGCTCTTATTCAATTTATCAATCCCAATAAAGATTAAGAACCCTCTCAAAACTAGTCACTCCATTGCAAATAACAGCTGCTTTTGGTATTCCAAACTATTCCAAATGTCTACAAATCTCTTGAAGTTATTTTTCCTGATTTCAAGATTAGCTTGGGGTTTGAAAAGCCTAAAATAATAACCCCTGGTTTTGCCATCTTTGCAGATATTTACCCCATGAAAATCTTCCACTTTATCAAATTTAAACTTAATAAACTACAACGTGACTGAATAGCATTCAAAAATAAAAGTGAAAAGTGTGGCTGCGTACAACAACAATGTCTTACCGTATGAAAAGTTAAATGAATTTGAGTTATAATCCGTGTCAATGCTTTGTGACAAAACAGCTGTCTGAGACTGAGTATGTGTATGGTCCATCACAAAACCAGGGCTACCGACAGCTGCTTCGGGTGAATTTTCACTTTTGATGAGCATGCTGGCATCTAAACGAGATGAGTCTTGAGCAGAATTGATATCAGGATCAGAGCTAGAATTTTCCAGACCATTTGAAGGAGTAATAGGGGCAGTGGGAGTTGAGATAGAAAGAGTCTGATATCCACCTCCAGACATTCTACATTGGAATTTCAGCTACATTGTTGTTTGCAAAAGGGTTGAATACTGTCCACGCAGTGTCCTTCCCTCTAGTGTTGTGCAAGCAGAAATCTGTTTTGCCTAGTTTTTCCCAATCTTTCATAACTTTATTTTTCTTTATCCAGTGCCAATTTCCATCATTAGGATTTAAGTCCTGAAAGAAAATAAATTATAATGCAAGAAACAAATACCTTTGCGCTAAAAAGTAACCAAATGAGTAAATAATGCCATAAATACAAATTTGCAGACATGTGTTTCGAGGGTTACAGGAAACCATCCACTTTATCTCTACAAAATGTATTACCTTACGGATGAAAAGACATCTGACTCAATGTATACATCAGGGGTGTCCTCAAGGAGTCTACAGGCAGATTGCAACATTAAAATATTTAGGGGGGGGGCATTAATTTGAGAGGATTTTTGATCTCATTTCAAAGGTACTCTTGTTTGAAGTTAGTCTGTGCAGTATTAAAGAGGTTTTGCTATCAATTGGGGGCTGGGGGGGGGGAGGTAAGCACACCTGTATACTGCACAGACAAACGGGACATCCAATACAGATCCCCACTTGAAAGGTCCCCCAAAACACTAGGTACTTCTTTAGAAAACGTAAGATGGATCCCTGATAAATTAAATTGGAAGTCAGAAAGATGTAGTTAGAACTACAATTGAACTTGGTTATAGAGACATTTATTGTTTAGTGACAACTGTTATATTGCATGTAGCTCTGTTACGTCAAAAAATTTCAGTCCCTTCATCAGTTACCCATAAATAGTGACGCCATTAAATGGTACCCATTAAACAAGTGGTCAGCATATCAACTCGGTACTCGGCCAAAATTTAACTAGGATGTGACCAATACCGAATAATTATAAAACTTAAGTACTTCTAAGTCCCAGTAGCAGAAACTTCCTAGCGAGTCTGCGTCACTATTTTGGGTAGCTGAAAATAATCTGCAGCATTATTATTAGTTTTATTTTAAGTTTTCATAAAATACAAAAGTCCTTTGTGAAGGTCAAGGCTTGGACAATTTTCCAACTGGCCAGTGGCCGCTAGGCCCGAAAAACTTAGTGGCCACCACTGTCGCTGAGTTCAAAAGTATTAAGGGGGGGGGGGAGGCAGCAGCTTTCACTACTTTCATAAAAATAAATAGAACTCTACACACTATGAAAAACAATTATTCAAGAAATATTAATTTTAATATGAAAAATTTGCATTGAAATAGGTTTTTAAATTTTTTAAATTAGTAGATGAGAAGTTGGCAGGAAACTGCATTTTAGATGAAATATTTATCTTAAATAGCAAAGTCTTCAAATCAATGAGAATCAAATTAATACAACTGTGCAGATAATAATTCGCATTTCTCAAAAAATATATATATATAAATATATATAAAGAAGAAAAAACATGATTTATTGAACACTTTATGTTATTTTCAATAGTTTGTGTTAAGGTAAACATCCAATTCTGTTTTTGGAAACTTAGGTAATTTATAGTATCGCTTATTTCCATCTTGCGAATGACCAAACATGGCGTCAACGTGAAAAATTCATGGTTATAAATAGATTTTTGAATTTGTTACAGAAAAGTAATAATAAATTCAAAATCCTTTAAAAACTACAATTTAGGTGAAATAGTCAGTTTTTAGCACATTAGCCTCTAAAGCAATGAAGATAAAATAATATTCTGAAGATAAAAGTTTTGAATTTTTAAAGACAATAATTAAGAATTATCCGAAAAAATAGCACATTTTGCATAATTTTCAACAGTTTGTATTGCAATAAACATCCAATTCCGTTTTCGAAAATGTAGGCACTTCATGAGTCTTGCGTAACAACATCTTGGGAATGACCAAACATGGCGTCAAGGCTAAAAATTAAGATATAAATTTCTGAATTTGTTGCAAAAAAAAATTTTAAAAATAAAAATCCTCATGAGACTACACTTTAGTTGAAAAGTTTTAGCGCTTTTGCGTCCAAAGCAATGAGGGTAAGGTGAAATTTTCACATAAAATTTTTCATATCTCAAGAAAATTATTTTAAAAATTAAAAAACGATTTGCTGCACATTTTAAGTTATTTTCATTTGTTGGCAGAAAAATAAAACATCCAATTTATCTTTGTTTTTGAAAACTAATGCACTTTTCTACTTCGATTTCGTGAATGACCAAATATGGCGACTATGTTTCTAGATGAAATGCTGAAGCATCGCCTTGGTCAAAAAGCGATCTCCAAACGATTTTGCCAAGTTGTATTTCGTTCTTTTTTTTTTTTAAATTTTTTTTTATTTATTTATTTTATTCTTTCTTTTTGTTCTTTGGTAAAATTATCTGCAGGCCTCCGAAAAATCTGCGACGCACGTCTCGCAGTTTCTGCTACCGGGTTCTAAGTGAATGAATATAAATAACTTTTCATCAATAAAAGAAGTATTTAAACATAAATTTATAGTAAACAACCATTTACTAATGGTTGACTTGTGAAACATAAATTTTGTATATAAGTTAAGTTTTACATTTCAACTCCAAGCAGTATTCAAAATCTTTGGTAGTTTGCTGGATCTGAGATTAGTTAAAAGAAAACTGCTTCAGACCTCATTTATTTTTTACAGTATTTAATATTCACAGTAATTTTGTTTGGTTAGATTAAAAATCTCATATGAATTTTAAATTATAGAGTCAATTAGCTACATTATTGAAGATTTTCTAAAAAATAACATCATAAATTAAATTGTTATAAATTTACTTGAAAACATATTTATATCCCAATGCTTATTGGCCTGCAGAGCAAATATTTTTTTACTAACACTGTCAAGTAAAAGTATAGTCGTCCCTCGCTACTTCGAGCTTCGACTTTTGCGGCTTCACTACATCGTGGTTTTTTTTGTTTTTTTTTTTCAAATATAGTAATTAGTCTTTTTTATGCACTCGTATAAACTTTTTCCTCAAAAGAATAACAAAGTATGTCTTTCAAGTAAGGTAAGCTCTTCTGAGGGGCTGTAGTTGTACTAGTTGAGGGAGTGGAGGTATAAAATCGCCGAAGAAAGTGTAGCGAATCACTATATCATTTTAACCATTAAACACTATAACTGGAAAGTATAAATCGCTAGAGGATAAATAAATCTGTAAATGGTGTTCAACAGTGTACTAGCTTTTTAAGTTGTATGCGCAATACCTTTAATGAGGATAAATGTAGAAGAACGGGGGCACATGCGGTCACTAACTGGCAATTAATTCTTCATCGAACAAGTTAAGCTATTTTCATAGATTAATTTAGTGTGTATGAAATACATGTGTGTATGTAGTTTCATTTCCCAATAATAACTATGTGATATCTATTATGTCTAATATATCTCATTTTCTCATATTTTGTGTAATATATTAAGTAATGCAAATGTAATGGTGGCTAAGGGTGCTGTTTCATGTCTAGAGTGCTCAAGCTATGTTAAAAACCTATTTAAATTGTCCTAAGTAAGTTTATGCGCTCTAGTTAGGAAAATATTCTGTTTATAAATACAGAATCCTACTTTAAGGAAATTCAGTTATCGCGGTAAAGCTTGGAACAAATTAACCGCGATAAAACGCGGGTTGACTGTAAATGCATTTGTTATTACTACAAATGCCTTTATGACAATGTTTACAGAGACAATGCCCATTCTCTTGGCTGATTAAATAGATCAAATTTATATAAAAAATCTTTGAAAATCTTGTAATTTTTCAAAGAGAGAACAAAAAATGCGGACAAGGATTAAATATGGTGTGAAAAGTGACTCGGGGACTGAAACCCCACATGCAGCAGCAAGGTTGAATGATTTACAAAAATGACAAAAAATTCCAAACAAAATGAATTAAACATTACTTCTTTATTGAAAATTAAAACATCCGATAAAGCATCAATTCTGCAGGGGTGCCCCACTTGGGGCAGGCGCGGATCCACGGGAGGGGAACTGGGGGAACGTTCCCCCTCCAAAATCCCAAGTGTACCTAAAAATTTTCAGAACAGAATGCAGCACAATTCTTCTGTTTTTTAAAACTTGAACTTCAAGAAAAGCGCCAGGAAAAGCGAGGAGAGAATTGCAAAAGCAGATTCAAGTAGGAGAACTGTGGGAATGTCCCCCCCCTCCTCAAAAAAAATTCCAAGTGTGCCTAAAACAGTTCAGGAAACAGGAGTACAGAATTTTTTTTCCGTTTTTAGAACGTGAACTTAGATATCGGGAAAAGCAATTAGACAACAGCAGAAGCAGATCAACGGAGGGGAACTGAGGGAATGCCGCCTCCAAATCCTATGTACCTAAAAATTTTCACAACAAAGTGCGGGAAAATTCTTCTATTTTATTGAACTTGAACTTGAAGAAAAGCTTCAGGAAAAGTGATTAGAAAACAGCAGAAGCGGATCCACGGAGGGGAACTGGAGGAATGTTCCCCTCCCCCTACATATGTGCACCTAAAAGGTTTTAGAACAGAGAATAGGAAGGTATTGTTTTATAGAACTTGAACTTGAAAATAGGCTCCAGGAAAAACGATCAGGCAATAGAGGAAGGCGGATGGCAGATCCATGGGGGGAAATGGGGGAATGTTCCCCTCCCCCCAAAATCTCACGTGCACCTAAACATTTTCACAACAGAGTACAGCAAAATTCTTCTGTTTTATAGAACTTGAAGAAAAGCGCAAGGAAAAGTTAAGAGAGAATTGCAAGAGCGGATCCAAGGAGGGGAACTGGGGAATGTTCTCCTCCCCCTTCAAAAAAATAAAATCCCAAGTAATCCTAAAACTGTTCAGAAAACAAAGTACAGGATTTTTTTTTTCTTCTGTTTTTTAGAGCTTGACGAAAGGCTCCGAAAAGTGATTAGACAATAGCGGAAGCGGATCCACGGAGGGGAATCGGAGAAATGTTTGCCTTCCCCCAAAATCTCATGTGCTGTACCTTTCTAAAAAGTTCTAGAACAGAGAGCAGGAAAATTCTGTTTTATAGAACTTGAACTTGAAGAAAGGCGCAGAGGAAAAGCGAAGAGAGAATTGCAAAAGCGGATCCAAGGAGGGAAACTGAGGAATGTTCTCCTCTTCCCTCAAAAAAAATAAAATAAAAAAGAATCCCAAGTGATCCTAAAACTGTTCAAAGAACAACGTACATTATTATTATTTTTACTGTTTTTTTAGAACTTGACGAAAGGCTCCAGGAAAAGCAATTAGACAATAGCAGAAGCGGATCCACCGAGGGGAACTGGAGGAATGTACCCCCCCCCCCAATCTCATAAGTACCTAAAAACTTTTAGAATAGAGTGCAGGAAAATCCTTCTATTTATAGAAATTGAACTTGCAGAAAAGCGCGGTGAAAAGCGAGGAGAGAATTGCAAAAGCGGATCCAAAGAGGGAACTGGGAAATGTCTTTTTCCAAAACACAAAATCCCAAGTAAACCAAAAACTGTTCAGAAAACAGAGTAAGGTAAAACCACCAGTAGTTGACATTTTAAAGATTATTTTTTCTGTTTGTTAACATAGCTTGGAGGGAATTCATACTAAGAAGAGCATTTAATAAGTGATAACTGTACCAACTAGTCCCCCATTATAATGCAATAAAATTAGATTAATAAAACGAATGCACATTTTTTTTAATAAAAAAAAAGACATTGGGTTGGAGTTGACACTAAACTAAAACGAGAACATCTCATTGTTGACACTTTGTTTTCACTATTTGATACATGCTTTGATACAGAGAAACAGGAATTGCTTAATAAATGAATTCGTGCCTATTACTTGTGTGAATACAGGAATAGCACTGCCGGATCTAGGCAGCAGCAAGCCAATACCCTTGGCTTACCTTTTTTACATAGTCGATACTCTTTGTCACCCCCTCCCCCTTCCCAGTTGCCGTGAGACAACTTCTAGGAAGATGTAAATTTACACTATTTCTGTTGTTTTCTCATTGAACCTCGATATAAAATTTCAACGAAGGTGGGTAAAGGTTGGCAGGATTTAGGTTTTGCTTCGGTTCTGAAAAGTTGAAGATCCGGCCATGGAGAAATTTAAAGACAATTATAGAAAAATTTAAAAATTAAATGCTTAGGTCATAGGTTATAAGACTATGAGAAGTTTACATAAAAAATCGAGTTTGGGGACTGAGTAAATATTTTTCATCGTACTGAAAGGCTCATCGATATGGCACAGTACAGCTTCCCAGTAGTAGTTCAATTTATCGACTTTAGAGCTATCCCCAGTCTCCCAAATTTTCGTACTTGCTTTTTTGCATCTGTTTTCCAGTAATCTTTCAAAATAAGTCTTTTTGAACACAAACCTGTTTAAACTGTCTTTTGTATTCATTTGGTGTAGAGTTCAAAAAATTTAAAGCTTCTACAATTCAGTGGCGCAACCAGAGGGGATGAGGGACCACCCTAGAATGCTGATTAGAATGTTTCTCAAAACCATTTCTTACAATTAAAGAGAATAATAGAACGGACCTTGGAAAAACGAAGTTATTTTAATAAGTTGAAAAAAGAATGACGCGAAAAAATCTGAATTTCTTTGGAAAAGAACCTTGAAATAAAAATTTTCAATCGTGGCGGTTTACTGATCAGTCAATTATATCACCACCATTTTTTTTTCTTTTTCCTAGTCGGTCTAAAAATAAGAAAGTCTTCATAATTGGGAAGCCCCCTTTACCCCGCCGAAACCTTTAAATAGTGTCTCAAATCTCGTTTTCGGGGCTTGAATTCTGAAAAAATTCCCGGAGAAAACTACCAAATACCTCGCATTCTAAAGACATCGAGAGTCGTTTAATGTTGCTTTTTTGAAGCTTCAAATTTGAAAATTTGCCGAAATCCTAATGTTACCAAATATGGTCTGCAGTCACGTTTTTAAGACATCAATTACGAAAAATTTCCGGACAAGGGCTCGAATGCTTTCGTAAGAGATCTAAAAATGAAAAAATTACAATTTTGAAAAATTTTAAGGGGGAGAGCATTTAAATTCTTCGTCACCGAATATCGCTTAAAAACTTCGTTTAATAGGATTTCAATTTCGAAATATTTTTTGGTAAGAACCCCAGAACCTCACTGCTTATAACATTATCAAAGTTAGTCTGTACCTGGGTTTGGGATCTTTAATTTTGAAAAATTGGGCGGTGGGGTAATCGATTTCGATCTATTTTACAAAAACAAAATCGATCTAGGGCAGCCCCCAAAAGTCCCGTCTCTTACCTTAACGTCAACAAATATCGCCTATAATCGCGTTTTTAAAACTTCAATTTCTAAAAATTTCCTCAGAAAGCCCCTCGAATCTTTCCTCCCCGTAACACCATCAGATGCCATCTAAAACTGCGTTCTTAGGGCTAATAATTTCAAAATTTGTCCCCGGACCCCCTTAATCAGTTGGCGAAAATTTTAGGACTAAAAAATATACAAATATAACAATGAAAATAACAGCTTTTTTGAATATTTTCTGAAAATTATACTTGCAGAATTTGTAAAGCAAAAATGTTTTTTGTAAGAAGCGTTAAAAGAGAATAAGTTGTAAAACTCAATTTCTACGGTTATTTTTTTAATGAGTAATTTCATATCCCCCATCCCCCATAAACATATAAACTGCTAAAAAAGTTCCCCTCCCAAATCCATAGTCTGGATCCGCCCCTGACTTGGGGGGATGGGGGTCGGAGTGCAGATAAGTCATTGAAATTGTTAGGGGGACGGTGTTTTAAGAGGTATTTTTCTCAATTTTGGAAGGTGGCTTTGGCTTAGGGGTGGGGTCTTTACAATCTTTAGGGGGTGCACCTTTGCTCTTAGGGGGAATGGGCACCCATGAATTCCGCATGACATGATTGTTTGTTTTCATTGAACAATGTAGAAGATAGGTTGATTGAGGATGGTTAAAATAAATGTTGTAAAGTCCGAAATTTGCCGATTACGAATTCTAAAAAAATATTTTCACGTAAAAAGAGAATAATTAATATAGAAAAAAGTTTCCAATACATTACAATGGTAGTACTCATCTATAAGACTCATCAGATGTAATTTGATTGCTTAAACTCATGCATTATGCGATTTGATATGCAGTGATATTTTGTTCCATTAGAAAATAATTTTTTTCCTGAAAATCTTGTTTTTTAATTTACTTTGCGTTTGAAAAATGAAATTCATCATACTTTTAAACAAATTTCACGAACTTGATTGTTCGATGAAAATGATAAAATACAAAGTTTGTTGATTTAATTATGAATAACAAAAACATGGTTTTTATAATAAAATTCGAAATTCAGCTCTATGACACATAACTGCAGAATATAAACATTGGCGAAATGAAATTATAAGAAAAACAAAGCCATTACATTTTTCAAACGTAAACAACAAAATGTGAAAATGTAAACAGCTCTTAACTTACATTTATGCTTTTCGATCTGGAGAAATGTATAAAAAATGTAATGAAAATCGAGATGTTATTATTGTTGTCTTCCTCCATGAAGCCAAGTTGATGTGCAACATTAAGAACATCAAAAATTAGTTCCAAGGTCGTTTAGTCAAAACAAAGTAAGTAAAAATGCTACTAATTGAAGGATAAGTTGTCCTCAAATTTTAAAAACCATGAAAACATTTTATTTTTGGCTCTATTTTTAAAACCTAAACAAATATAATTTCCAATATTTCTCACTCGAAATATGCACATGACGTCATAAAATAGTTCTCCCTCATCCTGCGGTAAACTCAGAAATGCAGTTAACTTTTTTTAGATTTCATGCAATTGGTCCCTTATATTTACGTAGTAATTAAAGCCCTTTTAAAAGTTTTCTTTGCGAGAGGAAGAGTTTGATGATGTAGGAATAAATTAAAAGATCTGTAGAAAAGGAAAAAAAATTGAAAGGATGCAAACTATACGAGTTTTCAATGAATTCAATTCCATTTCAAACTGAAGTTTAAAGTACACTATTATTTCCATTTGTTTATTTTAAAGGACATTAAAACTGAACATTTTTTGAGTTAACCTCTTAAATGTAAGCAAGTTTTGATCTATTTTTAGGTGGAATTTTTTTTTCCTCCGTTTAATGAATCCGCCTACAACATTACTCTTCAGCAAGTGCATTATGGGATATTTACTCTCGTAATACATTTACAAACAATTTGAAGGTGGGATGTGTATTTTTATTCTTTTCCAGATTTGAGATTCGAATTTTAAAAACTTCAATGACATTAAAGTCAAAATTCATTGCATATTATTTTTATTAAACTATGTTTGAACTGTTGATATGATCAAATTTATGTGAAGTGACGTATTCATATTGCTGACGGAGTCAAACAAATGCACGTGAGAGGATTGTGTACACTTGTGAACTACTGAAATAATTTCTTATAACTCCTTTAGTTTTTCTAATCAACAAAATTCATTTTCCTCAAAAATTTGATTTAAAAATTATACAACCTTGTGAACATTTTTGTTTCACGATATTAAAGTAAATTTAAAATCATAGTTTGGAAAATAATGATAATTCTCTTTTCCTGCTTCCCTGTTCATATGTTTCTGTAGTATTACATTATTTCTTATTGCAAGGTAAGTTGAGCCTTTTAAAGGAGCTGTATATGTTAAAAACTCTTAGAGTATTTGTTCTTCAATATAGTTTTAAGATATTTAAGACAAATCCTGTAATGCATTCCGCAGCTAATAACTTTCCGAGCTGTAGAAATCGGCAGAGTTTCAAGGGTAATATTATTATAGTAGTTTTCCTTTGTTTTGTAACTTGTGAAGTATCATAACATTTTTAATGGGATAAAACTCGCTTAGAGAAGAAAAGTTGCAAGTGACACAATATTTCAATGTCTTCATGGTCTGTCTTATTTTTTAATTAGTAATATCGAAATTGAAGGTTGCATAAATTGTTTTTTAAATGGACACAAAATTGGGCTTACTTGACGGAGGAGAAAAAAAAATCTTCAATCCACATTAACAAATTCACCTACTTGATGCTGCTCAGCTAGTGGTTTTTAGATATAGCTGGCATATAGATTGTAAGAGATAGAATTATTAATGGGAAGTAACAGAAAAACAATCTTAATGCGGGCAAAGGCAACAATACATTCAATAAAGCATAAGAAAATTGAAAAACAAGATTTGCTGGTGTTCTTGTATTCTTTCATTTTCTGCAGTGAATTAAGTCTATGGAAAGTATTTTAAAATACTTTCCATCCTCCTGGATTTTTTGTCAAATGTCCTGGATGTTGAAATTTCTTTCCCTCTATAAGGAGAGAAGAAATATAAACCTTTTTTTTATCATCCTTTATCGTAAGTAGCCGGTAATAAGCTGTAAGTTTCAGAAATTACTTGAATTACTATGTGCAATTGTTTTCCATATTTTTGTGAAAGAAAAAATCTCTAACTGATGTAAATAGTCTAAAAGAATCCCCTAGAATAATCAAACAGAGTTCATGTTCTATTTACAGGGTGTCCGCGCATATGGAAAGTCATGGATTTCAAACATTATCGAAATTGGTCATGGAAAGTCATGGCTTTCAGTATAAAAGGTCCAAAAGTCATGGAAACTGACTGTTGAACATGGATTTCGCGCTCAGGACTGATCGCTGTTCTTCTGATCTCGGAAGAACGAAAATGATTTCATCACCATTCATCTACTTTGTTTTTCAGTGCACAGAAAAGCTGATTTGTCAATAACATTTCCTGACGAGTTACATAGTGTTGACCAATCAGATGAATACTCACTGCTCTTTGGGGAGATAATGGGTTATTTTAGATTTTAAATGTTCTTAAATTCTCGTACTTATTTTTTGTCTCAATAAATTGTTGCATCATTTGTTTTTCATATACATATTTAGTTGAATATTTTTTGCTGCTTTTGCTTAGATTTATTTACGTAGCTGAGATAAAAAGGATATTTTCCTAAAACAAAGTTATACTGCTTTATAGTCTCTATTTATATTTATGCACAATTTTGATGTCATTGTAAAATGAAGTAACTTGTGTAAGTCATGGAAAGTCGTGGATTTGGAGAACGTGAGTCATAGAAAGCTACGAGCAGAAGTCATGGAAAGTTATAGATTTCAAAACTCAAAAAGTAGCAGATACCCTGTATTTAAAACAATGGGTATTGCATTGAGCATTTTCAGGTATAGTTGCTTTTCAACTATAATGTTTTGAATTTCTGCTCATGGGTTGCTGACCCATCATAAACTCTTAGCCTACTCTGCAATCTTTCTAAGAGAAACTGCAAACATTCACTTAATAATTTATAGGATAAGACAATATCTGATTAATATCAAACAATTATCTTGGTTCCATACGTTTTGCATTAACGAGGTTCACCTATTATAAAACAATCCTTTTTTGCTTAGTAAAAACTATTTTTGACAGTTAATTTTTATTTTACAGCTCAATAAACTTCGACGATATGGAAGTTGAAAATGAACCAGTAACTATTGTGAGAGCTGAAGACCATAGTTTTGAACTCAATGAAGAATGCTTGAATTCTGTTCTACTTCAACACGATATCAAAGATAAGAAAGTTGTAGTCATTTCAGTAGCCGGTGCATTCCGTAAAGGGAAATCCTTCCTTTTAAACTTTATGCTACGGTATTTAAATGCACAAGTAAGTTTTTTATTGATATTGTGTATAAATATTAGGAATAGATATAAAAGAGCTGCTGGCAAAACATCTTACAAGTGTATCTTCATGGCAGTAGCTTCTGGATTTGCTTGAAATTCTGCCTTAGTTCCGGCTATCGGGCGGCTGGGCTGCTTGTAGCTCTATACACAAGCTTTTATCTTCTCTTTTTGAGATGGATCTGTATCATGTTGGCAGGATTCATGGTGAAGTGCTGAAAAATGTATAAGTACGAGCATAAAGATATACTCATCTTTTTTATCAGGTTTTTTAGCTTCAGCTCTGTTATGGCTATTCTTCACTACCCTACCTAATTGTGTCTCTGGATCAGGGTTTAAAACTGAGATGTAAAACTTAGTTGTCATTACCACCTAGCTTTTTTGTGTTAGTTGCCAAAATGTTATGTTTAAGAGGAATTTAAAATATTTCAAGCAATTTAAGCAAAGCTTTTTCCCGACTTAAAATAATCATGTTATTGTTAAAAGTTTCTTTCAAATAAAGGAAAACAGTGCATTTACCTTATGTAACACTATTATCTATCAACGCCTAACTTCAGGGCCGTAGCCAGGATGATTCCATTCTGCTAATAGTTAAATGTTAAAACGTATCAAATAACAGTATCATAAAACACAACTAAATTACATGGATAAACGTTATAATGATGGTTTTCTTTTAAGGTAATGCACATAAAAATTGAAATAGGATATACCCACTGATACGTGAAATACACCGCCAGCTCAGTCATTTCTAGCTGGAAATGACTGAGCTGGCGGTGTATTTCATGTATTTCTGCTTTAGCCCTGGCTAATGGGCGGTAATTTATTGAATACTAGAGTACCCGACAGAGGTTGTTCTGTTCAAACTTTGTAAATTGAAAAGTTAAAATATTTCAATAAATCATCAAGTGTTTGAACCGTTCTGTTGAAAAAAAAAGTAAAGAATGTTTTAAGCTGCTATGGTGTCAGAATGCGTACATTTATTTCAACTTGATTTATCTAATGTCCACTGAGCAGTTGTTTTATTAACTATTTTTCATCCCGTACTTAATGGTTTGTTCCTTCACCAATACTCAAAGGATAAAAAGCGTCCTCAGATATTAAATGTAAAAATCCAACTACCCATCTAGAACAAACGGGAAATCCCGCTGCAACATCCCCCGTATGAAAAAGAATAAAGCAATCGAAAGGATATCGTTTAGAAAAATGATAAAGGCAAAAACAGTTCTCTGAATAAGCGAAAATCATTCCCCCCCCCCCCCCCCCCCCGGTGAAAAATAAATACATTCTTCAAATAAAATGACTAAAAACGCTTTAAAAACGAAAAAAAATTATTTGCAATTTGAAACATTTTGCCAAATAAACAAAAATTACAATAAATTACATTAACAGTAGCTTTAAAATATAAACAAATGATCACACAACTCTAGTGTTTATAGCCAAAGTCGCCAAGCCACCACGTTACTGTAATCCAGCCAATCAGTGGGCGAAGCCAACTCCGACCGATTAGCAGTCCGATCTTTTGAACGAAAACTTTTTAAACTTCATATATTGCCTAATTTGTTCTTTCCACCAAAAATAAAGATCTTCCACTGCACTGATCTTTTGTGTACAGAACTACTCTGTTGTAATTTATCTGAACGAAAATAAAATTTGTTTCGTCTTCAAATTCCATCATATTTTCTTTTAATAATGTACTGATTAGTTAGATAATCTTTAAAGTATTCTTAAGATTGGTGCCAAAACTCAGATGGATTTGAGCCGAGAAACAAATGTTGCTAGGTACGGTACTTTCTGATCATTTGGTTAGGAAAATCTAAAGCTCCGATCTGGTCACATGGTTCAACTATGACGACAGAACTCATGTTTTGCGTGAACCTTCCAATACTTTACTTTAAAATATATCACTGGACCTAAAATCGTTGTTTTCAAGAGAAATGAAGGCTTCACTCTCTCCCTCTACGTTTTATCTATTCTCAATTGACATATCACAGGAAATTTCATTACAAAAAGCAGAGTTAGCTTTCTTATTGTCTTTTGGCAATGGGTTAAATATTTATTTGAGTTCTTGCTCAACAATAGATTAAAATAAAATTAATCATTTGTGAAATATAACCATCCAATGTTTAAATTAATTAATTTACAAAAGCGTTTCCAATTTGATCCATCACGCTTCGAAACCATGCTTGCCACAACTTAATTACAAACAAAAAATTTCATCAAAATCGGTCCAGCCGTTCAAAAGCCTTATGGTGACAAACGTCCGCACAGAAATTTTTATATAAAGATACTCACTGATATTAAAAAAAAAAGCGAGTCCAATAACTTCTTTTGATGAAGCAATAACATATTACCTCTGTGATGCCGGAAATAGTTAATCAACTTGAACTCAAAAAGGAAACATTTCTATCAAAGTTCTCATTCGTACCCTTTTGAATTAATAAGCAAGCTGCACTTTCTTCTCAGTATCCTAACATAAACTTAGGAAATAATCCTGATTTTTTTTTCAGAAATAAAGCAAAAGCATTGGGAAGCTATTTATTTTTTGTTGAAGAGAGTTAAGGGGAGTTTGTAGTGGGATCTTATTTACCAGGGGTTCTCAACCTTTCAGGCCCCTTGAACACTGATTTGAGTTCTAGCCCCTCCCTTTTTCCCCATTATACCACCATATGTGTTTAATACAAGAGTTCAATCAAAATTTGAACCTAAAGCAAGTTGGAATAATTGAAGGTACTTATTAAGTAAAAATGTAAATGATTTTGCAAATAATACTTAATATTACGACACAGAACTTTATTTTGAACAGAATCTCATTAGTGCACATGAAATCAAAGAACTATATGCATACAAACTTAGAGGATTTGGGTGAGATTGACATTTTATACCAGTATCTTTTGCAAATACTCTTGGCAAGCTTTTGAATATTTGGAAGTAAATTAAAAACTGAGCGTATGTACCTATGTATCTATGCATGTTTCTATGTATTCATCTATGTCCAAGTTACTTCTCCCGAACGTCAGTGAACTGACCAACGAACCAGGTATCGATAGATTCGTATTTTCCCCATCTTTATGTTTAGCTATTTAATATAATACTCCTATAATAATTAGCATAGATATCAATTAAAAACTATTAATTATGATACTTAGATTTCAACATAAAATCCCCATTTTTTTAAGGCTTTCCTCCATTCAAATTATTATTCAGTGCTTCATCTCAACTTTCTGCAACAATGCTTTTATTAAAATTTGTAGCGTTGAAGAAAATCATTGAGAAGAAAGATGTGTTGCCATTATTTTCTCGAATTTAAAGAAATAAATTTCTGGCTTCTGTTTTGAGGCTTTTCCTGTAATCTGGGAATTTAAAATGTTTCCTTTTTAGTATTTTTCCACAATCTGCCACAAATTTTTTTTTTGTTGTTCAAACTTGATTGTTGAACAGGCGTTACTTGTCATAACTTTTATTTTCGAAATGGACCGTTTAAAGCCGGGCGATGCAGGTAGTTATGAAGTAAATTGTGAAAAGGCGCTCCTCCAATCACTTTCTATGTTTATTTGTGCCCGATTTGCTTTTTACTTTATGCCCCCCTAATTCTGCCAATACGGATTTACAGGGATATGTTGAGAAAAACTACTCTTGAAACTTAAAAAATGGCGATAATGCTGAAAATATTTGCATGTGACCTCCAAATTGAGTAAATTATCTTTTACTTTATTTTCATAATACATTCATGCTCCCTTGGGGGAAGCTTCCCCCAGGTTCAGTAGCCCTGATATACACATTCGTTTAATTCTGTTACATTTCTGTCCTTCAAAAGATAAATTAAAATCACATTAATAACATAAAAATCGAAAGCAGAAGCAAGCAAGGAAGGTGATGTGAATGAGTGGGCCTAGGGTGGGAAAAATATTGACTTGATATGGAAATGGGTTGAAAGTTATTTTTGTTATTGAAAGTATGTGGTTGGGCTGGAGGGAGGGGGGGGATTTTCTTACTCATGTTTTTCACATTACAATTTAAAAGTCCAGGAGTTTCATTATTCATTGTAGTGCCATGTGAATATACGCTGTGAGGGTTATTCTTTAATATTTCATTCAGTTTTATGCACTTTCTAAACTATTTGTTTTGTTTTTACTCTGTGTATTTTCATACTACATTTTATAGTAATGTTTGTGGAAATTTGGCTGATGACAAATAATCAGCAAATTAGCCAATTATGGACGATTAATCAGCGCATCCATAATATATATATACATCTCTTTTTTTTCTCCTTCAAATTTTGCTTTTCAACTGTTTGTACAAGACAAACTTTGCTTAAACCTTTTTAAAAAAATATTATTATTAATGTTTGTAAATAAATTTTGTTTTGCCTTCCTTTTTTTCTAATATTATATAGGGCGATGAAGATTGGCTAGGAGATGAAAGCGCACCTCTCACTGGATTTTCGTGGAGAGGTGGATCTGAAAGAGACACTACTGGCATACTTTTGTGGAATAAGGTCTTCAACATCACTTTACCATCAGGGGAAGAGGTACTTTTTCAAAGATATTGTGTTTCAAAATGTTTGACAAACTGGTGAATTTGAGGAAAAAAGATATTGTAATGTCTTTCAGTGCTAATAATAAAGTTCTTATCGTGTGAAATTTTGATTTAATTTGTAAATCTAAATTGGCAGTTCTTTCCAATAACACAATGATTGTAGAAAGCAACTACTTGTGTTGTGTAAATAATTCATTCTTAAAAGAATTTAACATACTTCTCTATCTAGTATTTTTCATTTTACAAAATATTCATATCTTTTAAAGATTTGAACATTTTTTGGTAATTTTTAAGGGTGGTTTTTATTTTCTTGTTTAAAAATTTTTTTGTCATTTCTGTTGCATTTAAGAAAAAAAGTTTTTAAATTCCCAAACACGTGCTTCATCAAATTTCATGCCATACCTAATATTTCAATTCTTTTGCATTCTGTAACTATTTGAATTCTTTTGGAAGTTATTTCAATGTAGACTGTCATAAAATGATTTATTTTAATCTTATTTCAATTATTTATTTATGTGGTTCAACTTGATTTCATTGAAGTGTAGTTGTAACTTAATTTTTGAAAATGTTAAATTTTAAGCAAACATCCACACAATTGTTTAATTTTTGGATTTTTTAGTGTTAAGGTACTTAAATTATTAGAATTTGTATGCAACATAATGGTGGGTTAGATTGGTTTTTTTGCGCAAGAGTCTTAGTAGGTTATACTGCTGCATGCAACACAATATTTTTAACTTAATACAGTAATTTATATTTATCAAGGAGCTATCAAAGTTTAATACCACTCTGATTTCTGCATAGATATAATAAGCAGTAAACAGTTTTCTGCTCACTGAGCTGTAAGGGAAAGAAACCAAATTGTTGTGATGATTACAATTAAAAATATGAGAAGTAATGAATGATTATGGATGTGATTTCATTTGTAAAATTTCTTTTCCATTTTCGAACAAATCTCACAGCTGCCAACTATTTCGAATTGTTCGGGAAACTCCCGAATTGGGATGTCTTCTCTCCAACACTGTAATGAAATACAGTCAAACCTTGATATCTCGAACCTCCTTATCTCGAAACCCTTGATGTCTCGAAACAAAAATTTTCCCCAGCATTTTCTATAAAAACCCCTATGCATTTTCCATAGTTATCTCGAAATTTATTTTTCGAAACCCTTGATATGTCGAAATTTTTTTGCACAGAAGCAAGTTTCAATTGTCGTTTTGCTTCGGCAATTTTTGTAGTAAAACCAATTCCAGGGACAATTGCTTAACGTTTTTCATCCCTTTTCTTTAAAATTTGTGAATAGGGGATTGGGGCAAGATAATAGGGGAGTGTTGGGTGCAGTGTTTTCCCCAGAATTTAGAATCTTTGTGCATTTCTCTCGAACATGTTGTCCATTTTGAGGAAAGGGGTTCGATTTTTCGTCCGTCAGTTTTCAAGCGAAAACGGAAAATGCGTTCCTCGTTTTCTTCATTCAGCTTTTTTAGCTCCTACAAAATGGCTGCTGAGAACTTTTTGAATGTGAGGTTACTGGTTAAAGATAAAATTAGAATTTTTAAATTTTTAGGTGAAAAAACCAAGTTGAAATTTTTGTTCATTTCAAAATCTCATCCTGTGCACTTTCGACAATTGGAAAATTTCAAATCTAGTGAAATACTGAAGACTACTTTATTGATCGTAATTCGATGTGGTCCAGTAGTACATATATAAATGCATATAGCGTACATGTGTGTAAATGTGAGAGTTAGTAGTGCAATTTTTTAAAAACCTTGATAACTCGAAAACTCGATATCTCAAAAATTTTTCCCATCCCGAGAGATTCGAGATATCGAGGTTGTACTGTAACTCCATAATTTTTATCAGAACAGCAAAATTCTTCAAAAAAGAAATATTTTTTTTTTTTTTTTTTTTTTTTTTTGGGTGATTTGAGAAGAAATCCTTACTGTAAAATGAAAGATCCTGATCGCAAGAATGAAATCTTATAATACACGAGTATGAAAATTGTATATATTGGATCATTTTTTAAATGTGTTCATTTCACTTCCCTTCTTTTTAAAACTTTTATTTCCTAAAAATTATGGTACAACAATTTGCTCTGAATTTCCTAAATTTTTACCTGCTGTGAGGAAGTTCATTATCATTTGCTAGAGAAAATAAAATTATGCCTCTTTTATTTAATTATTTATTTATTCAAATCTAAAAGCTGTAGATTTTTTTAACTTCAAAATGTAAAAATAGTAATTTCAATAAAGAAATTTCAGATTATATTGCGACTTGATTTAAGAAATCCCTATTTATGTTTAAAAAATCCCTTTTACACTCAAACTTTTTCACTAAATTTATTCATGTTAAGTCTCCCTCATTTTCATCTTTCAATGTTGGCAGCAATGAAATCCTATTGTCATTAAATCTTTTCTATTTGTATTGCTAAATTTTGTCTTAACATAATTTTTTTTTTAAATATAACTGAAAATGCTCATCTAGGAATAAAAGTTACTTCAAAATAATTTTATATTCAGATAATTTATTACCTGAAAATGTCTATACTGTGCTAAAAAGTTTAGTTAAGCAGTTATTTGAAAGATTACAACTTCCTTTTTTTTTCCCTTTTACATCCCTGTTATTGACTTTGGTTTAATATATATAGGTTGCTATACTCTTAATGGACACTCAAGGTGCTTTTGATAGTTCTTCAACTGTCAAAGAATGTGCCACTGTTTTCGCATTAAGTACTATGCTTAGCTCTATCCAGGTAAAACACATGCTTTTGAAACTAAACTTTATTTACAACATATATTTGTAAATTATTTTTGCTATAAAATTTATTCATTTTTTTTTTTTTTTTTTTTTGCTAATTTCAGGTCTACAATATATCTCAAAATATTCAAGAAGATGATTTACAGCATTTGGAGGTAAAATATTTGAAAATGAAAAAATATTGTTTTTTAAAGAAGCAAATGTTTTTTTCTTTTTAGGTAGTTGTC
This sequence comes from Uloborus diversus, assembly GCF_026930045.1. NCBI lineage: Eukaryota > Metazoa > Arthropoda > Arachnida > Araneae > Uloboridae > Uloborus > Uloborus diversus. The sequence goes on along the minus strand of NC_072736.1, from coordinate 11,265,493 downwards.
ATTCAGTCATTTTGTATGAGGTGCACGACCTTCAGATTGCTTTCTGTCAATTTGTAATTCTCAACTTCAAGCATGAGATTTTTCTGGCTTTCTATGTTTTATTTAAAAAGTTTTCCTCCTTGTTTCACCTTTTTCAGGTTTCAGTACCATCCCATAGATCCAAAAAATGTTCTGAGTTTTCTTACATTTTCAGTCCCCTTTTTTAATTTTCTTCTCTCGATCTTCGTTTCCACAATTTCAGCCTTAAGCTTATGTTTTGGAGACGTGCCAACATTGGAACACGTGTATCGTCGAAAATTGCATGCCTTGTTTGAGATTTCAAATCATTTTGCATCCTGAAAATATTTCAATTATGTAGAAAGTTTTGAGGTATTTTATTATATGCTACTGTAACATGGCTTATTTTATTCATTATTTTAATAATTTATTTATTTATTAACATTATTTTAGTTGCTCACTCATACCATTTAAAATTAACCAAAAAAAAAAAAAAAAAAAAAACATGGTTTGACGCCCAGCCTCACATTTTCATAAAAGTTGGCATGTTTACTTCTTCTATGCATTTTAGAAAGCATATAAAATATTTTTGAAGGTTCTCAAACGGTTTAGATTTTATTGCCTGTTAAAGTTTTTGCTATTTTTATAGCTTACATGATGTTATAATTTTGTTATTTTAGTTATCTTTAACTCATCTTATAGCTGAGATGTTTCTGGAAGTATCCAGTTTACACAAAAACGCATAGCACACAGTCAAATTTTAAAAACTGAAAAGAAAGGGAAAAAATTACTCAGAATGTATATAAGTTTTTTATAGTGATGAATTTTGTCACAGGTTGAATATAAATTCTTCTCTTAAACATTAACTAAAGTACCTAATTTATGCACCTCATAAATAGTCTGAATGTAACCGAAATTTGAAGAATACTAAGCTTTGAGAACAAACAATATGTGCAATCTAGAAGTTCTTCTGTAATATTTGAAGCAAATAAGCACTGGAAAGTTTTCATTGTGCAGTGAAACCCTGTTACAGCAAATATCAATATAACAAAATATCCCTTTCAACAAAATAAATTTTCTGTCCAGATTTAATTTCGGGAACGTCACTTTAATTCTATTGCAACGAAACTTTTGTTACACCGAACGAAATTTCAGTCCCTTAAAGTTGGTTGTAAGGGGATTTCACTGCATCTTTAAAATTGTTAAATCTGACGCCTTTTTACCTTTTTGTTGAATTTTTGTTATTGTCTCATCTGAAAACTTATTTAGTGCATTTTTAGATATCCTCCTTTCTGCCTGTCATTGCTATGAATTTTTGGATTTTCTCTCATCCCTGCAACTTAAAAAATGGTTGTGGGGGAAGGGGGGGGGGCATTTTTATGTTAAAACTTAGTGATTGCTGTAAGTTCAGCCTACACTTCAAAGGGGGAAAAATAGTAAAATAAAGCAGTAAACAGTATCAATTCTCAAAAGTTTGACACGCTAAGTTTTTCATAGCTAAAGATTAAATATTTTGTCTGTTAAGTATTTCAATTTCTTCATATACTATTTAATGCATTAAAATAGAATTTTTTGTACGTTCACAAATGTGTTTTTTCATTTGCTTATGGAACATGAGGATATGTAATTTTTTGCTCGCTGTTTGTATTAGGGCAGCCATCTTTCATCATTTTCCTCTTTAGGGAGAACTCTTTTGTCTGTGTACCATTTGATACACTATTTAACTTCCGTTACCAGCTACAGTTTGTTTATATGAATCATGACTTAATAAAATTCAAATTTCCATCTTTTCTTTCCCCTCAATTAAATGTAAGCTTTCATGCCACAGCTTTTTCATTATTACTTTTCTGCTTCAATTTTCATATCTTTTTATAGTTATTTACTGAATATGGAAGACTAGCAATGGAAGAAAGTGGTGACACTCCATTTCAGGTAATATGCCTTTTTAATTATACTATAATAAAATTTTATGTATATTCCCTCTTACATAAAATACACCGCCAGCTCATTTATTCCATGTAGTTTTGTGCTTTTTAGCACTCATTAGCCCGGAATATTCAGCAGCTGAGCTAGAGGTGGAAAACAACTTAATGAGCCAAGAGAACCAAACAAACAGGTAGTTAATGTAGAATTAGCAAACAGACGAGTGACCGCAGCAGTGGTGTGGTTCAACTCAAAGATTGTAGGCAAAGCCTGTTTTTGTTATTTTAGTGATTTGCTAATTCTACATTAACTTCCAGTTTGTTTGGCTCTCTTGGCTTCTTTAAGAGGTTTTCCACCTCCAGCTCAGTTACTTCCTACTCCGGGCTGATGAGTGCTAAAAAGCACAAAACTGCATTCCTTTGATGGAATAAATGATCTGGCGGTGTATTTTATGAAATTCTGCCTGGGGAGGGGGGGGGGGGGGTAACTTACTGCAAAATATCCTCCCTCTTAATCAGCCTTTCTGAAACTTCTGGATGTGGGACATTTGTGCTTCCTAAGCTCAAACTTTACTTTAAAAATTATCGATTGCAAATGATTAGAAAAAAATAAATATTTTCCATGTTCTACTGAGACATTGAATCTTAATATTTGCAACAAAAAAAATAAGTAAATAAATAAATAAATATATATATATATACATATATATATATATATCTACTATATCCACTATAATATTAAAATCTGTTCGTGTCCGTCTGTCTGTCTGTCTGTCTGAAGATCTATCTTCTTGAGAACCGCTGCAAATCGAGAGTCAAACAGGATACCGATTAATTCAAAATTTTCCAAAGAAAACAATAGAACCAATCTCGTAATTGTACGACTTTAATTAGCAGAGATATTAATTAAAACGTTAATTAACATAACGTTATTCAGGAATTTTTATTTCTTTCCTGTTGCCATTTTGCATATGAGCAAATAAAATTCTAATAATTGTTTTAAAAGAGATTTTTTTGGCTGCTGTCCAAATTTTAAAACAACGTTTCCATCTAGAATTTCATTTCAAATTAGTTTTAAATTGGTTGCTCTATTCGGATATAGCCTTTATTTTATCGTCTGTCCTTTTTTTTTTTTTTACACTCGACGTTCTTAACTCCTTTCAGCATAGGAAAGTTGTTTCTTTAGATATGTTTATTGATTGTAGTGTAAGTTTATCGTTCACCGGCCTCATATTTTGATACATTTAGGATGTGCGACTAATTATGTTTATTCTGTTGAACTTTTTCCCGTTACATGGGTGAGTTTTCGAATTGCAATAACTTTCTTTTTCTTTCCTGTTTCTATTTTTGAAATACAGTTTGTATCGTTAAAAGAACATGTTAAATTAAGATTGTTTGGATTTCTTTAAGTGAAACAGAGTTGAACAAAAAAATTGTTTTTAAGGATTTTAACTAAAGCTATCTTGGAATCTGATGACTTGGTATTAAATTAATGCTTATTGGTATTTATTTAGTCTTGGTGCTTTAGTTTCACATAATCAATCAAAATGTGTGTCTCATTTTATGTAAAAAGATGATCGTAATTGTACATAAATATTTCAGATATAGTCTATCAGATTTAATTCAGTTTAAAGTGACCAGAGATTATAGTTGATAATGCATATATTTTCATCTTTTGTGCTAATGTAAAATACTCATAACTTGTATCATTGATAACTATGATTAACGTTAAAGAGAATTTTGACAAAAATATGCTCTACTGGTGTTTTACAAACCTTGCATTAAGCGTATTTATTTACTCCTTAGCGCTTTAGAAACTGATGTCAGAGTAATACAAAAACATCAATTGGACATCTCTTTCATTTTTTAAGTAGCCCGTGCAACGCCGGGCACGCAGGCTAGTACTATATTAAAATCTGTTCGTGTCAGTCCGTCTGTCTGTCTGTCTGTCTGAAGATCTATCTTCTTGAGAACCGCTGCAAATCGAGAGTCAAACAGGATACCGATTAATTCAAAATTTTCCAAAGAAAACAATAGGACCAATCTCGTAATTGTGCGACTTTAATTAGCGGAGATATTAATTAAAATGTTAATTAACATAGCATTATTCAGGAATTTTTATTTCTTTCCTGTTGCCATTTTGCATATGGGTGAGCAAGTAAAATTCTAATAATTCTTTTAAAAGAGATTTTTTGGCTGCTGTCCAAATCTTAAAACAACGTTTCCATTTAGAATTTTTATTTTAAATTAGTTTAAAATTTGTTGCACTATTCGGACATAGCCTTTATTTTATCGTCTGTCTTTTTTTTTTAATTTTTACATTCAACGTTCTTAACTTTTTTCAGCATAGGAAAGTTGTTTCTTTAGCTATGTTTATTGATTGTAGTGTAAGTTTATCATTCACCGGCCTCATATTTTGGCACATTTAGGAGGTGTGACTAATTATGTTTATTTTGTTGGAACTTTTCCCGTCACATGGGTGAGTTTTCGAATTGTAATAACTCTCTTTTTCCTTCCTGTTTCTATTTTTGAAATACAATTTGTATCGTTTATAAGAACATGTTAAATTAAGATTGTTTGGATTTCTTTAAGTGAAACAGAGTTGAACAGAAAAAGCTGTTTTTAAGGATTTTAACTAAAGCTAATTTGGAATCTGATGACCTTAAATTAATGCTTATTGGTATTTATTTAGTTTTGGTGCTTTAGTTTCACGTAATCAACCAAAAAGTGTGTGTCATTTTAAGTGAAAGGCTGATTGTAATTGTACATGAATGTTTCAGATATAGTCGATCAGATGTAATTCATTTTATGGTGAGCACAGATTATAGTTGATAACGCACATATTTTCATCTTTTGTGCTAATTGAAAATGCTCATAACTTGTATCATTGATAACTATGATTAATGTTAAAGAGATTTTTGCCAAAAATAAGCTCTACTGGTGTTTTGCAAACCTTGCATTACGCGTATTTATTTACTCCTTAGCGCTTTAGAAACTAATGTCAGAATAATACAAAATTATCAATTGGGCATCTCTTTCATTTTTTAAGTAACCCGTGCAACGCCGGGCACGCAGCTAGTATATATATATATATAAATTGGGAAAAAAAGAGTTTATGAAATCGACTTTAATTTTATTTCGGAAACATTGCCAATGAAGTACATAAATTGAAAAAATTTATTCATACTCTCATGCTTCTATTTTCTTCAACATTATTTGTTAATTGAGAGCTAAATGTAAATAATGTCATTTATTATGCAAGCATTTCTAAGTGGAATGATAAATTAACCAAATCTTGGAAAGTTGTCATTGTTTTTGTATCTCTAAGGACCAAATAGATACATTTGTCTTATCCATTTACACAAAATCTATTGAACCCATTTTCACAAAACTTGATGTGTGTGTTAGTCACCTTTGCCAATTTCATTCTTTTCTGTAAAAAAAATGTCCACACATTACCGCAAAGTTTATGATCCTTAAAGAATTAAACATAGAACTAACTGATGAGCAGAAACATGTTATGTAAATTTATTATCCCAACAAAACATAAATGTGAAAATGTGCCAAGTTTGGTTAAAATGAGGTTCGAGGTAGACGGTGTCACCGACAAAAGATTTCATATCTAAACGGGTACCAAGTTCCGTAGCAGTTCCTTATAGATGTTGGATTTTCTCATGTTCTTCAATTCATTTAGAAAATAATTTTTTACTTTCTTTGATTATGGATTTTAAACTTGCAGCAAGTTTTAGTCATCAGTAAACTGCTTTCAAAACATTTGACTACTCCAATTATAAAGTAACTTGCCAAGTTTTAAATCTAATATCGAAGATAGTAAAAAATTATTTGCTAAATGAATTGAAGAACATGAGAAAATCCAACACCTATAAGGAACTGCTATGGAACTTGGTACCCGTTTAGATATGAAATCTTTTGTCGGTAACACCGTCTACCCCGAACCTCATTTTGACCGAACTTGGCTCCTTTTCACATGTATGTTTTTTTGGGATATCATTAATTTTGAAAAGCAAAATCAAAGGTTATGCTCTAATTTAGACAATTAAATGAAAAATGTGTACAAATATATGGTTTCCTGCTTTTATTGTGCACTGATTTCTTTTTATTAGTAGTTTTGAATATATTTCGATAACTGGGGAATTGGCACGATAGCCAATTTTGGTCAATAATAGTCTGTTTTTGCTATTATAAGTAAGGACAAAGTACATTAGCTATTGGTCTTCGGCATCCTTAAATTTGAGGACGATTGAGAAAATTGCTAAGATTCATATTTTTCAAAATCTGTGTGCAATTTATCATACGTAGATCGTAAAATATGCAGAGTTTGGCCAAAACATTTTTCAATTGCTGAAGTTATTGCTGCCATTTTTGCTCCTTCTGTAATTTCACATTTAAATTGAAATCTTAAGTTTTTAAGTAACTTGATAAATTTTAAAGCTGATTATTTTTTATCTTAAAAGCTTAGCTCTAGATCTGCAAATTTGATTATTTGATAGATCATTTTTCATTTTAACGGAACCTAAAGTATTGTGTAAAGCCCCATTTTGTTTAGAAATTAAATTGTTAATGTAAAACTTCACAACCTTGTTTTGGCAACATTTGACAAGCCCATTTGTTTTGTTTTATTTGGCAAAATATTTTGCAATCTCGTTGTGAAGTGATCACGCAATGATACTAAAAAAAAAGCGTAGTTTTTTGCTATTTTAATGTAGTTTTCAAACTTTTTAGATTTTTTCCTATATATATGTATGAAAATCTATCTTTATGCCAAATTTCAAATATGTAAGACACTTGAAAGTTCTTAAACATTTTGATGAGTGAGTCAGTCTGTGGAGAATGACACTTTTCACATTTTCATATTTCCATAATTATAAGAGGTACGTTCATGAAATTTAGAACTATAGGTCTTCTACGCAGCTCTATTAGATATACAAAATTTCAAGAGCATAAATTTAATAGTTTTTTCAGAAATGGAGGGTCAAAAGTAGCTTGAAATGGTTTGTGTAAGATACACACTGGCAGATGTGTCGCCTGATTTGGGAACTTGGCTGACACACTGCTGTTTGTCTAAATAATATTTGATGGAAAGAAAATCACTAGTTATTTGTTTCTTCAAATAACTAATTTCTGAAAATTTTATTTTCTTAGTTAAATCCGTATAATGTTACATTCTCTCTTATTCTCTCATTCTTATCCCTCACAGAAACTTTTATTCCTGGTAAGAGATTGGAGCTTTCCTTATGAGGCAGAATTTGGCTTTGAAGGTGGACAATGCATTCTAGATAGAAGACTGGAGGTATGGTTTAAAATATATGTTGATTTTGCTGGCAAATAAGGCAGTCAATTGCAAAGCAGGGTTACTTCCCTTGCAAAAATAGTTTTAAAAAGGAAACTAAAGTTTAAAGTTGTAGTTCTCCTGTTTTGGTCGAGTATCCGAGCATTTCAAAATATATTTCTAAATTCAATAAAACCAGTCTATAACAATACTGTTTGCAACTAAAAAAATATTGTTATAGACAGTTTTGAACAGTTATGCAAACATTTCTCCCCTTCATATCCAGTACATATAATCTATTGTTTTTATTTAAAAAAAAAAAAAAAGATTTAAGTAATGCAAGGCCAAAATTATATGCAAACCTACAAGTGTAGGGGAATTAGATTTTCTGAAAGCCATTTATGTTCACAAAAATTTGAATAATCTTTGCAATGAGTCTTTTGAGGTCCCACATATCTCTCCAATTTTAATCGATGGGTTCAAATTTACATACAGTAGAACCTCTATTATCCGAGCTTCGATTAACCGAGATTTCTGTGAACCAAGCCAATAATGAAGTCTAATTTTCAAAAACTAATGTAAGTTTAGTAAAATCATGAATTTTCAATTTGAAAATAAAAATATTTTCTGAAAATTCTTGTGTTTTTTAATACATCTTTCAAAATTAAAAAAAGTATACTTCGTATTGCTAAAGAAATTTCTATTGACTTTTTAAAACTTACTACAAGTTATTTTCCATTTTAGTTTTTTTTAACCGCAAAATATTACTTTTTGTTGGCCTTTTAAAGGTAGACCAACGGATGTGGAATGGTAAGTTCGGTAGAAATGAAGCAATGGAAACTGAATTTCAATTTAAACAACATTTTATTCAAAAACATGTGTAAAATGTAAATAGGCAAAAAAAACAATCAAACATTTATAAAAGGTAAATCCCCTATTGACAATTCAAATATTATAACCCCCCCCCCCCCCCAACAAACAAATATCACAGAGAAAAATCACAAGATTCAATTACTGGAAAAATCATCAACAGTTGTAAAACGTTCCTAATAATTTTTTTAAACATTTACCCTACGCCATGCCACAATGATGGTAGCTGTCCAGAAAATTATTTTAAATAATCATACCACTGGCAGTCCATACTTTAAACTTGGCACACAAAACAACGAAGGCAACATCCATCTGTCGGATGTTCAGACGAGTTGAAAACGTCCACTCGTGGACAGCAGACCAAAATCCATGGTCAATCATTCCCAGGCACACCCATGCCACAGAAACAGCAGCACAGGAAATTATTTGCCCAGCTTCAAGCAAAACAGGAACCTTCCACTAGCAGAGGATACCTCACCATATAGTGGATTCAATCCAGTCCGACCGGCTCCGTAATCGAGTATATGCCAGACGAACCTTCCGGCACTGTTAGGCCTAATACTTAAAAGACATCAACTCTTCAAATTTATATTCCTTAAAAAAACTCCTTCGTATCTTGTAAGGCACTGTTTTAGAAAATCCTGCTCTGTTAGCAGGCTATTGAATCTTGTTACAACATTTCATAAAAACCTCCACGTCCTCTGCGTGGATAAATCAATCCATTCGAGCTCACATGCTCAAATCAAAACACACTGTCTGCAGAACGGAAGCAAATCATAAGAGATCGATTGATTGACTTTCTATTTAAACCTTCTCTGTTACCCCGACGCAATGACATGACGTCGTCAAAATTTACATCTGTTGCATCTGAAAGCAACTCACAGTTAATCCTTTAACTGTTACTATTTCTTAAATTTGCATTCTTGACTGCTACCAGCAGAAAGATCCTCAACTCATTGAGGCCTGACGTCACGTCCGCCGAAGGGCGGAACACGTGATCGACTTGTTGGTTGTTTAGTCACTTGGGGGTTTCATACATACGCCCGCCGGATAAATTACTTCTTTTAAAACCGGGAATCTATTTTTCAGACTAGTTTGAATTTACTGGTGAGTTTTAAACAATTAAAATACATTCTATCTTTTTACGAAATTGCTCCAAGAACCTAAAATATATGGTTATGCTAACACTTTTTTATCTTTTCATCTGTTAAAAATACTCTGTTGTATTTTTAATTAATACAATTTGTGATCCTGACACGTTTTTATACGAAGTTTCTATTAACTGAGAATTCCAATGTCCGAGGCACTAGCGGTCCCAATTAACTCGGATAATCGAGGTTCTACTTTATTTTGGTACGTCAATTCATGCCTCAGCACTCGCTGAGATCTGATTGGTCCCGCTTTTGTATTTAAACTCTCTCATGACCGTTTTCCATCCCATTTGCTTGCTTTGCGCTGAGGAAGAAGGCTATTGCCTCTGAAACATGTTTGCATGTTAAACTTTTAAATCTTTTATTTGTGCTTTTAAAACATTGTTTCTGACTTTTATCTATTTCTTGCACAAAGCTCATGCTTTTCAATCTATTCAAAAGTGTTCCTGAGCAAATTTACCCTTTATGTTTTGGGTTTACTTCCATGTCTTAGTTCCGTTACTGTGTAGCAAAACGAAAACCTAATGAATCAGATTAGAGTTTAAAGTTTTAGTTATGTATTTGTTTCCATTATTTTTCATTTAAATGTTTCAGATATCTGATAAGCAGCATCCACAATTGCAACAGCTGCGAAAGCACATTCGTTCTTGTTTTGAAGAGGTGGAGTGTTACCTCATGCCTCATCCCGGATTGGAAGTTGCAACTAGCCCGATGTTTGATGGTCGTTTAGCTGGTAGGTAACTAAAAGTTCATCATTCCTATTTAATAAAGTTTCTTAAAATTAACATTGTACACTTTTTCTTATGTTTTTAAATGTTTGTATTTGCTTTTGTTTACGTTTGTAGATATAAGAAAAGAATTTAAGGAATACCTACAATCTTTTGTTGTTAAGCTTCTGGCACCAGAGAATCTAGTTCCAAAACAAATAGCTGGACGATATGTTACTGCAAAAGATTTATTAAACTATTTCAAGGTAGAATAACTTTTTTTTTTTAATTTTAAATGTTGATTTCTATATACTGCATTCAGGGGTCTGTCCAGGATTTTTCACAAGGTCCGTTTTTTTGTGAAAAATCAAAAAATTTGCAAGATTTTTTTTTTGTAAAAACAGAATTTTAGAGTATTGAAATAGTGCAAGCTGCATCACTGAAACTTGAAGTTGAGTGTTTTCCTCTTTTCTGTTGCGAATATCATTCTCGATCATTTTTCTAGTATTGGGGGGGAAGGTATCATTCTCTGGGAGATGAGTACCTCTCAAGTATCAATATTTATCTACCATTCTGCATTATATTACATTGTACTAGAAATGTTATATGTGTAGTATTTGAAATAATTGTAACAAAAAAATAAAATTCAGGCAGGGGTTCAGCATTTAACTTTTTCACCGAAGACACTCTTAAAGAGCACAGAATTTTGTTTTAAAACTTATAAACTCGTGATTTTAGCAAAAATAAAAAGATATTTTATTTGTTTACCTCTTAAAAAGCGTACTAAACATAAAAAATTCGAAAAATTCGATTCCCATAGCGGATGCAAAGAGATCGCAATCCTCAAAGTGAAGACATCAAAAGCATAAGAACGGCTTGTAAAAGAAATATTTTTAATAAAATTATTTTAGAATTGCATTTTAGAGTCCTATGATAAACATATAAAAATCTGTGGACACAATTGAAGCGGAAAATAAATAAATAAATAAGCCATTGGTTCAGCATTTTAATTTTTGACTTGTAAAAGAAAATGGAATTTAGCTTTAAAAATTTGAAATGAGTGTTGTAACAAAAATAAAGAGACTTTTCATATATTTGCACCCTAACAGAGCGAAGTTAGCTGGATATGAGTCTCATATCGGATGTAAAAAGATTGCATTTTTCAAAAAGTAGGCATCTGAATAAAAAAATGGTAAATAAAAGTTTATTTTAAGTTAATCATCCTCGTTAGCATCCAAAAACCAAGCCCATGCAATTTTCTCCCAAAATAACAGTTAAACATCACACCATAAAAATGCAAATATTGTCAAGCTGGTAAAATGATGAGAGTATTTTCTAATCAAGTCACCCAATTTAAAGCATTTAATAAAGAAGTATTGAATTGAAAAATAGTATTTAATAGAAAGCAGTGATCATAGTTGGATTAATTTTATATCAATCAATATCATCTCCCCCCCCCCCACTATTTTAGGGCTATTAAATATTTTTCATTTCACTGAGAATTACTTTAAAAAAAATAAAATTACTGATGTTTTATTGTTCTACTAATGAAATTAAAATATTTAGTCTCACAGTGCAATGCCACAATTTTGATTTTTTTAAGGTGTCAGAGCATTACCATATCACGGACAGATCTGGGCATTCAATTTGCAAAACACTACACTAAGTACTGTAGGTGTAGGTTACAATTATTTTCTTTATTTTAATTTTTACTTGTATAAAGCAAAGATACGTGTGTTCATCAAACATTTCTTCCTCAAATTTTAACCTTAATATCCTTATAAAAACTGTACTTTTAAAGTTAATGTATTATGTGAAAAACGTATTTTCTTAGTTAGTGGGCCTTAGCCTATATGTAACTCCTGACTTAGTAAATGTTTTAAATTTTGTTAAAAAGCAAAGTGTTTTTTCAATTTTCTTATTAATATTGTTATGTAATCTGAGAAATGTAATCAAGATCTGCTTAATGCACATTCAAATTAATTGGGTAAGCTTTGGAAATCTGTCCCCTTTTTTTTTTTGATAGTAACAATCTTGAAATTAATTTTATGTTTGAGTTTTAACTATCATTCTTTTTCGATTCACAGGCATATATTGAAATTTTTAAAGGAGGTGAGCTTCCTGAACCTAAGTCGATGCTTGACGTAAGTTTATGTGTTTCTTATATTGAGTTGAGCTTCAAATTAATTATTTTTTGTTTTCTAAATACTTAGATTTCATTCAGTGGGTTGGATCCTATACTGTGTTTAGCAGTTGACTTGTTGAAAATCTAACTCTAAAATGTTCTGTTTCTCGCAGTATTTCCTACTTTCTTCTATGATTTAACTTCCTCATACTTCTTTGCACAAATCAAATTATATATGAGTCCTATAACCATTTATTCAATTGTTAAGCAAAATTTTTTGATGTTTTTTGTGTGCATATGCATTTTATTTGAATACTTTTTCGGGGATATTTCAATAATTGGGAATTTTGCACGGCAGTCTCATTTTTGGCTTAAATAATTTTATTTTGGTAACCCTGCCGACTTATAGTAACCCTATGTGAATAGATGTTTCCGATCTCTTTGTTTGCAAAGAAAAATACCTTTCCCGCAGGCACTGGAGCCGAAAATTGACGCCAATGAAGAAAGATCGCCAGATTCCCAATTATCGAAATATCCCCCACTTTTTCTGTTAAGATTGTTAAACAAAATAATTTTACTTCATTTTTATATTTTTCTTTGATTTGTGCATTTCTAAATTATTGCGTCACAAAATATTCTTGCAAGAAAATTTTGGTATTATTAAAGTTTCAAAGAAACCATAATAATTTTCTGTCAGAGAGCTTATGTCTATATGCACTAGGGTGGTTCAAAAAAAAAAAAAAAACTTTTTCAGCTAGAGTTTAGACTTACTAATAGTAATATGCTGTAAAAGTTTTAGCTTCTTACTCAAATGTGGAGAGGGTGCTCAATGACCCCTTAGTTCAACATTAGTCGTAGCATAAAGAATGTCACAAATTTAGAAACATTAAATTTCCCCAGCTGTTTTTTTGTAAATAAATACTTTATTGCAATGTATATGCATATTACTCATGTATATTATAATATGTAGCACTGTTTTTCAGTTCAATGTATTTTTAAACCCCCCTCCCCATACTGATTAAGTTTAGTGGAGGACAGTGGCGGCTCGTGCCTTGAAAAAGTGAGGGGGCCAGATCATGGGTGGTGATATAGGGCGCTTTTTCGCACCCCTCCCCTTTTTTTAATATTTAACTTTTCTTTAAAAAATATTTGTGTTAAATAAATAAAATTAAATTCAGTTTAAACAAAGACAAGCAACAGAATACTTAAACTATTATGTGCATCACGAAAGATATTCATCTCATGTTTATGTCCATGATTGCCGAGAGGGTGATGCACGCCACCCTCCCCCCCCCCTCCAGTCTTTCAAAAAAATACTTAACTATATAGGGAAAAGCTACAAAATACATCACGAAAATTATCAGGGTAAGGGGCATTCCAAGGTATTTTTGACATTTATGTAGAATCCGTAACGTGACCTTATTTGCCATAACTTTTTAATTTACCGTTTGATTTGCAAATTATTTTAATTTGAGCTGGTGTGTTGATAGGAAAAGATCAAAATAAAATAATATGCAAATCAAACAGTAAATAAAAAAGTTATGGCAAAAAAAGTCACGTTACGGACTCTACATAAATGTCAAAAATACCGTGCAATGCCTCGTAAGCATTCTGTCCAGTACACTTATCGGCGCTGCAGTACGCTTCCCTTGCAGCACCAGTAAGGTACTGCAAGTTTAGCACTTTCACCTCCTGATTTTCCAAAATAAATTTTTTAAAGCAATATTAATCTAATTTTTTTAATATTAATATTATTTTTAATCTTTTAATATTAAATAATCATTTTGAAGGAGTAAGATTAGTTGGTCAAAGACCAAATTACAGTTAAAAAAAAAAGGATCAAAAATATTGTAATCAGAAAAATATGTAAAACTAATAATTAAATAATTTTAACAAAGATGAAAATACATCACAGTACTCGCTTTAAAATAAATGAAATGAAAGAAGATAAACTAAATTTAAAAATACAGTGACCGCCGCTTATTAAAATCATATTCATTCTCAAGGCATTTGATTTTATAAAGCGGCTGATTTTATAAACCGGCATTTTAATAAATGAAAAGTTTTGAAGTTCAAATACTTTAAAAAACAAAATGAATTTCGTTATTTATTTATGTTTTAAGTATTTAAAAATACAATTGTCATTTAACTAAACATGAAGTTTTTTTTTCTTTTTACACATGGGTCTTAAAATATTGGCATATTGCAGTTTGGTTGACAGAATTGGAGAATTAAGATTCAATATCGTTGTTTTCTTCTTTGCTCTAAAGTGCATTGTATATCATCAAGCGCTTTTCTGACATCCATTGAAGAGGCAAATTTGGCGATGAGATTTCCTCATCTTCGGAAACCAATTCTTTCACTTCTGGGTGCTTCTTTATCAATTTTTTTACGCATAATGTCCAAAATTTTGATTTTATAAAACGGCGATAGTGATTTCATTGAAGGACAATTTTAACATGTTTTGGTATTGCAATGATTCTGTTCTTCCAGATTTGATTTTAAAAAGCGGCTGATTTTATAATCCAGTGATTTTATTAGTGGCGGGGTACTGTATAAATAAAAAACAAGTTTAAAAAATTTTAGTGATTTACATGCGGCGGGTGATTCTTCCGGCACCCATGGGCCAAATTCAGAATTTTTATGCCATAGGAAATAAAGAAAAAAAAATCTAACTCTAAAATTATTGATAACTTGTCAAATTTTCTTTACATTACAACATGAGCAGTATTAAAATTATGCCAAAATATTGATTAAAATTGGAGGAAACTCACAATTAAAAGAGTTAATTAATTTGATTATAGAATATTGCATTGTCATCGGGTCTGAGGTCGCTTGCCAAATTTCAAAAGAATCCGATCGCAGGAAGTGGGGGAAATTTGAGCTGCAAGATTCCATTACAAGATACATACATACATACATACATACATACAGGTGAAGCTAATAAAAGCGTGTTAAAAAAAGTAATAATCTCTATGTAGCAATGGAGAGACATTTTTTGAATACAAAAAATAATCTTGTAACGATATATGCACATGCGTACATGCACACACACACACAACAGTGGTGCAAGTAGAAAATAGTTTTTAGGGGGGAGGGGGCATATCGGGAGAAAAAATCTAATCTGATTAGAGGGGGTTGGGGAGTTTGCCCCTGAAATTTTGTTAAATATTGTAGTTTTAAAAATGCAATTTTAGACGATCTTAGGTGATGTGAGGGGGAAGATTGGTCCATATTTATTGACGTTAGGGCAAAAGATGAACTTTGGAACCCTCCCTGATCATTTTTTTTAATCAATAGAGATCAATTCCTATTCCTCCTTCCCCCCTCCAACTTTTCAAAATTGCAGTTCCAAAAACACAGTTGTAGACAAACTTTGAATATTTTCACTAGAAGGAGTTCTGGAGCTCTTCCCTGGAATTTTTTTTTTAAAGTCCTAAAAACTTAAGTCCTAAACTCTATAATATTAGTAGGAAGAGTTCAGAAACTATTCCTCTTAAATTTTTTGTAAGTGGTTGTTTAAAAAACCATTTTTTGATGAAATTAAGGAAATGCGATTCGGGGGCCCTTGTCCGAATATTTTCTGAAAAAGAAGTTGTTAAAATGCGATTGTAAGATCATATTTTGTAAAATTAGGGCCAGTAATCTTTCGAAATTGAAGCTCCAAAAATGCAATTTTAAACATTTTTCGAACGCAATTTTAAGCGATGTTGTAAGGTATTCGGAAGCTTTCTCTGGAAATTTTGCGAAATTGAAGATCTGGAAATGAAATAAGAGATGTTCTGCAAGGTTTTTTTCCTGTGAGCGGTGAAAAGAAATTAAGATTTAACCAAACTCCCCCCCCCCCTATTAAAATCTCCTCTGCCCTTATATGTTTCTCAGATACGTTTCTGGAAGTTTCAAAGAGGAAAATGATATTTCGCCAGAAGCAGATGTTGCAGGCATGGGCGCCCATATGGGGGGGGGGGGGGGTGCAAAGGGGGCTCAAGCTCTCTTTGAAATGAGAACTTTCTTCCTTTTAGTACTTTTTTCTTTGCAAAAATGTAAAAACATTTCTTCTCTAGCTATTAATGAATAAGTTGTTAAAAATATCAATTTTTAATAACTCTAATATAGAAATCGGTTTCCATGCAAAAAATATCCTGCTAAACCATGAAGAAAGTATCTGAGGCCCCCTTTAAAATTTTGCATATGGGTGACCATGGTTGCAGTGCTGCATAAAAAACCTCAAAAAGAAGAGTAAAATCTGCCAAATATTCTAGCTTTTGAAAAAAGACAACCCCGTCTTCAAAATTAGAGGTTTTTTCTTTCATCATTTTTAAACATTTTTTCAAATAATATCAGTGAATGTGTTAGCTCTTGTTCACCCCACGCACCTTTATACTGGCGGCAACAATATGCTCTCGAAAAAGGGGGAAAACGGACAGGCCCTTGACAAAATGTCTTGTGATGGTGATCGGCCAGCTTCACGCCTAGCTTTCTTGAGGGCAAAATTCAGAACAGCAGGATACACATTTCAGGGGGAAATGTTATAAAGTTTATTTTAAAAAATATTTTTCTGACCTACCCCCCCCCCCCCCCCCACACATACAATTCACTTTTTATTTCACTCAAGCACACACACACACACACGCACACACAAAAAAAAAATGAAAAGAAAGAAAATAAATTAAAGAAATATGTATAAATTATTGTCTCAAAAAAGTGAGGGGGCCCGGGACCCTCTGGCCCCTCCCACGAGCCGCGACTGGTGGAGGGGGTTGAGCATCCTCTTTCATTTGAAATAGGAAGCTAAAATTCTTTCAGTATATTACTACTTATAAGTCTAAAAATATTGAGGGGTGTCCTGCTATCTAGGAGAAACTTTTTTTTTACCTGTATTTTTGAACCATCCTAATACAGTCAAACCTCGTTATCGCGACACCCGGATTTCACGACACTCCGGATGTCACGTCACTTTTTCAAAGTTCCGAACTTATGCCATATAATTTTAATGTTAAGTGGCTCCGGATTTTACGACAGTTTTTTTTTTGTGCAACTCCGGTTACGACGACGCTTCGTGCTACGCAGACTGGATCAAACATTTCTTTTGCAATTGAAAAATTTTCAGTAAAATAATGAAGACATCTGGCAATGTTTGTTGTGTGAACTTCGAACTCTGACAAGAGATTTGACCAGGCATGACACCTCGAGAATGGTGGGGGGGGGGGGGGGGGGGGGAGGCGGGCGAGTAGAAAAGTTCTGAAAGGTACAGGTTTCAGACTTTGACAAGAGGGACAATAGAAAGGAATTCAAAGCAGGTTGATTGTAATACTGGACGAGGGAAACAGCAAGAGCAGAGATAGACCATAGCTACGTTAATCTGTAGGTGGTCACAACAAGCTTCTCACAGGAGAGAAAAGGCGATAAGGGGCTCCTCATTAGATTGAAAAGGGACACACAACTCTTAAAGTGGATACAAGGATTAGAAAGAAAGGGTTTTTTTCACTTTCGAAAGTTCGGGCTTAGCCGTCAAAATCTAATCAAATTGCAGATAAAAGTGAAAAGTTTTGAATTTGTTTCTTTCCAGCTAGTACTTTCGTGGAAGAAGGAGTGTGAAAAATGTTATTAAAAAATTTATCAAACATTTTGTTGGAAAGTATTGTAGAATTGAAAAAAAAAAAAAAGTGGAAATTTTTTGTTTTTTTTAAATAATTTTTATATTCACCAATAATTTAAATTTACATTTGTTAAATCTAATTAAAAACATATATAAACAGTATTAATTTCTTCATTAAATCTAATTTTATGGTTAACTAATGTTCAATTATGAATTTTTTAAGCTATTCCGGTTATGACATCACATCGCTCCGGTTATGACGACACTTTGTTGACAGTCCCAAAGGTGTCGTGATAAGGAGGTTCGGCTGTATACACATTTGGTGAGAAAAGTAACAGATAATACTTGATTTACAGCGAAATTAAATTATTTTACAGCTTCCTGCTTTATCAAAATTAGTTATTTTCATGTGACATGTTTAAAAAATACTTTTAGACAAAAAAGCATTAAAATGTATACATTGTAAATTCCCGAATAACAATATTTTTGCTAGTATTTCAGTTTTTTATTGTTCCGTATTTAATAAAATCCCTTGGGGGGGGGGGGGGGACTTTTTTTTCCCAACTTTTTTGGGGGGTTTTCCTGATCATTCTCATCCCTAGTTTACATCATGGAACTAATGATCTAAAATCCAAATTGACTGCAGTAGTTGATCAGATCTCTTTTGTGGATTTGATGACTTTTGTTTCAATGCTGACAATATGCATGTTTCCATTTTTAAAGGTTTTAACTATGATTTTTTTTTTCTTTAAGGCAACTGCTGAAGCAAATAATTTATCTGCTGTTGCTAATTCAAAAGATTACTACAACACGGAAATGGAAAAGGTACTTTTTATAACAGTTATTAAAGTGTTCCGTTTTCAAATGACTTCAATTTCTGAATCATTTTGATACATGGTCATGAGCTATAAATTAATGTCTCAATGCATGAAAAGTTCTAGTTGAGGAGCATGGGGGAAAAAACATTTTTAATGGTTTGATATGTGTATTTTTGCAAATAGTGAATTTCCCTAACATTTTGTTTAATTTAATATTATTTACAAAGCATTTTACATTTGCTAGATCTAGATTTTTAAAGACTTGCAGGCACAGCTGCTTCAGAATTTTAAAATACAGTGTCGAGCACTAAGCTTCTTTTCACATCTATACAATAAAATCTTGTTTGAATGGATGTGAGTTATAAAGATTTTCCAAAATTAAGAATTTCTTTATTTCTGTATCATTTCAAAGAAATTCTTCTGCTTTTTATGTTCAGTAAGCTTAGTTTGGCAATTTGGCAAAATTAAACTCAATTTTGAATAACACATTTTTGTCATCATTATTATTACTGTTTACTTTTATGAATGTAAATCTGTGAAACTTTTCCATATTTCAAGTTGTTTCCCCTCTCCCTTCCTCTGTTAATACACGGGGACACATCACAGATCACACCTTAGGAGCAAAATGCATTTTCCAAGATGTCTAGAACGTTTTCTAAAGTTCACCTTGAACATTCCTTGAGTTACTGTAGATCAGGGATAATCGATCTTTTTATATCAACCTCTCACTTTTGTATCTATGTTTGTAGTTTTCTTACTGCCTACTGGTTCTACTGTACTGGTGACTTATAAATTAATTGAAGTGTGAAACTTTGTGAAATTATTACTGTAGAGTTATAAAGTGTACATTTATAAAAACATAAAATCAGGCGAACATTTGTTGGATGTCTATTCATCTGAATTGATTTTTTCAGAAAGGGCAAAAGTCCCACTAATGCAACTTTTCAGGAATCAATAAAAAGTGATTATTTCATTCGTAAATGAACTAAATTCTACAAAAAAAATTATGACTAATCGAGCCACAAATAGGGTCGTTACCTCACCTTAAATTGCGTTTCATTTTGTCACTGAAATTAATTAAAACATTTTTTAAATTTGGACTTATACCCTTTCTGCAATAAATATTCTGAAAGACTAGTTTAGAGTGATGAAAATGGAAATCAAGTGAACTGATTTATGATAATTAAAAACAATATAACAAAGTGACAGAAATAACTAGTGAAGTCCGTATTCATAAATACACTATCTTAAGAAAATTCATCTTGTACTTCCTTCTTTGTTTTTGTGAAATAATAAAGTCTGGTGTAAAAAAAATAAAAATAACAAAAACTAACAAACTGAGAAAAAAGTAAAAGTGTTACATGTGGTATAAAACTAGATTCATATTTATCAAATACGTCTTCCATAGAAATCTTTTTTTTCTATCCTTCTCTTGTCTAGTTTTGTGTACCAAGTTCGATGTACATATTAGTATGACTATATTCAGTAAGTTACTGCCCTATAGCCAGGGCTAAGACAGAAATACATGAAATACACCGTCAGCTCACTCAATTCCAGCCGAGGACTGCTTATTAGCACTCATCAGCCCAGCATAGGAAGTGAATGAGCTGGAGGTGGAAAACCTCTTAAGGAAGTCAAGAGTGCCAAACAAACTGTAGCTAATACAGAATTAGCACAGACCAGACGAGTGACCAAAGCAACCATGCCTTGCCTTCAATCTTAGAGTTGAACCGAACCATTGCTTCTGTCTATCGTCTGGTCTGTGCTAATTCTTATATTGGCTACCAGTTTGTTTGGCACTCTTGGCTTTCTTAAGAGGTTTTCCACCTCCAGCTCAGTCACTTTCCTATGCCGTGGCTGATGAGTGCTAATAAGCACGAAACTGCAGTCCTTGGCTGGAAATGACTGAGCTGGCAGTGTATTTCATGTAGTATGACTATGTTCGAAATTGCACTGACTAATCATCTTGATATCTATTATTTCTTCCAACAGTATGAAAAATTTCCCTTTATACTCAATATTGGCAAATGTAGTTCAGCTGACAAGTGTTGCTTTACAATACTCTCTTGAAAATCCTCTATAAAATATCTAGCCTGAAACAGTTCCTTTGATGTTCTATCGAATATTTAAACATCATGAATGTTGATATTTGAAAACATTTGTCTCCCAGTAGAATCTTTTACCAAAATCTCAATTTGAGGGATAAGTCTTCTGAAAAAATGAAAGACACTTGTTTTAGCAGTTACAGATTGCATTGATTTCAACAGATTTGATGGTGAATATTGATGTAATTTCAGAATTTCACTTATAAAAGATTGGATTTCACTTGGTAATAATCTGTCATATCTGTTTAATATTTGTTTTACTGTCCCAAAAGACAAACAAATGTCCTCTCAGGGGAAAGTCATCAGCAATTTTGTTTCATTTCTTTTGTGTTATTTCTAAAAAAAGTTTCTTGCAGTGTTGTTCCTATTTTGACCAGCGTATAATCTCACTGAAAGCATACATTTTCTTTGCAGTTCCTTCAGTAACGTTAATAAAATCCCTGAGAAAATTGCAAATTTCATTCTGATTCCGTGATTTCGAATCCCCATCCCCAACCCCCCCGACTGAAGCCTACCATTACCGTCATAATGCTAGATCAAAGGAGTTATTTGTTTTTGCTTCATTACCCAAAAAATCTAGTTATTCTATGATCTTGCCACATATTCATATTTGGTCTTACTATTCCTTCATTCACTTTTAGTGCAGAAAGAGCATAAGTCCGGGACTTATGCCTTTTCTGCACTAAACGAAAAATGTGACCCCTAAATAAAGTGCTTTGTTGTACAAGGATTGACTTCCCTGCTACACTAGTCGATTTGTAAAACCAAATAGGTAAAAACCACAGCTAACTCAATTTTGAGAAAAATGTGACTTATGCCCTTTCTGAAATAATCGTTTCATCTATAATCTCAGTTCTTTTGCATTGACAAGGGGTTCCTTGTAACCCCAGAACATGAGTAGTTTGAGTTTCCCTTCTAATTTGTGCATTAATACGTTGTTTTATTTTCTTTTACTTTTCAAGCACAAAGTTATTTATTGAATCCTTAAGATTGACATATTTTGTCTTTAAGAAAAATATTTTAAACATTAATGGATGTTGAAAATTCTTTTGAATTTAGACTCCAAAATTAATTGAACTCGCCTTAGGCGGTTGAAATATTTTGCATAAAAAAAGTAATATAATAAGCATTTTTGATATTTATGCTTTGCTCTGATATGGAGCTTTCAAAACCTTACATGTCACCTGTTGTGGTTTTGTTTTTGATGCTTGTTCAAATGTTTTTTTTATAAACTTTATATGCATTTCAGATGATTGACATCACAAAGTTAAGAAACATTAGCAAAGTTAATCGTTACTAAATTTTAATCTTGAATTTTATGCTTATAGATATGTGGTGGTGATCGTCCTTACGTTAGTCATGAAACTTTGCAAAAATTACATCTTGAGATACGTAATACAGCTTTACAAAAGTTCTCTGATACAAAGAAAATGGGAAGTGAAGATTTGGAACACTCTTTTAAAGAAAAACTAATAAAGGTTTGCATATGTTTTGTATTTAATTAAATATGTATTTATATTTATTTAAATTTGCTTATTAGCAGTTTCACCATAGATATTTCAAAGGGCTTCCAAATGTGCAGTTACCTGCAACAAAAGATTGTTTTAAGGGCTTAGTCGACTTTAAAAAAATAAACAGTGTTTTATATTTTCTAAATGGTCTCCCCCCCCCCCCCCACACACAGGAAAAAAAAGAAAACACTTTTATATTTCCTTTGAGGAAATTTCAATCAAATGCTAAATAAAACTGCATATTGTTACAAACTCTATAAATAGTAATTATTTTTATGATTAATTTGTTGTAATCTGGGTAAATTTGGCGTTTATTCCACTAACTGTCATCTAAAATTATTGTAGTAACTTAACCTGTAAATATTTTCTCGTAATGCATATACAACGCCCCCCCCCCCCCATCACATTCAAATGAAGTACAGTAAAAACTCTCTAATGCAGACACTAACGGGACAAATGTTTTTATTCACAATAGAAGCAGGGTTCGTACGGGTCATGGAAATCCTGGAAAGTCATGGAAAAAAAATAACAGAATTTCAGACCTGGAAAAGTCATGGAAAATTGAAATTTTCATTCAAAGTCATGGAAATTTATTTCAAGTCATGGAAAAATGTCTTGGACAAAGAGAAAGGAACAGTAGCTAAAAGAGCATTAGAAATCTTGAGTGATTTAACAGTATAGCACATAAAAGCTATTGAAAGTGGAAAATTGAATGTTCCAAAAATCAAATCTGAATTTTGAAATCTCATTGCATCCACTTCTGTCGCAGCCACTTGCCATTTTTTGCGATGTGATTTTATTGCCTGGACTTATTTTGAATTTTCTGTTATTTTCAACACTTCTTATGTTTCATATTCTGTAGTATCAAAATTTCACGTTCTTAGTTTTGCCACGCCCACTCAAAAAAAAAGCAATTCAATTGCATGCGAGTTCGATTCCATCACTCGTTAGGACTTTATTATTAAATTTATCAGAGTTTATCTTAATTTGTTGAATGTTTTAGAAAATAAAGATCTTAAGTCAGGCGATAGAATACAGAAATAGAGGAATTCTAATGCTCTAAAACAGTAGTTCCCAATCCCAACATACGGCATGCAAAACTAATCCATGCGACCCACTACTACGTTCAATGTCAAGAATTAAACATGTTCTGGAATTTCTGAACCTATTAATTTATATGCATTTGAAAATATGCAAATTTGTAAACAAAACAAATATACTTTTGAATCAGAAGATTGATTCATTACTGAATGTTTTTTTCAAAAAAGATCTGGTTTAAAAACATAAAAAGAACTAAACTATTTGGCTTTACTTTAAAGAACTAATATACAGTCAAGTTACGTGAATGATTAAAGGCACTGTTGACACTAAAAGGTAACTTTTGAAGCAAATTTATTGAAACTTAGTGATGACTTTCGTCCCATTCAATATCATTCTGCCTGTTTTTTAAAAAAAATCAGACATTTAAGCATCATCATATTTGTTTCACTGCATTTTTATTTTACGAAAATTTATATGATGAAGACAAATAAGAATAGCTTAGTTTTTTAAGTGTGCACTTACATTTTTTCCATTACGAGTAAGTGCTTCAATGAGGCTGTGGCATTCATATACTAGACGTTTTGCTAATGCTCATTTCAAAATATTACCAAGTTTGAGATTAAATAGTGCTATTCTCTTCATGTAACGAGGTCATGAAAATTTTCATTGAAGTCATGAAAAAGTCTTGGAAAAGTCATGGAATTTTTTCATCCAAATAGAGTATGAACCCTGTAGAAGGGTGTCCTCAGGACAGGAGTTTAACAATGTTATTTTCCTTGGAATCAGGGAATTAGAATAGAGGGGGTCCGTCCCTATAAGAGGGGTGTCCGTTAAGAGGGATTTTATTGTATATGGTCCCCCCATTTCCAAACGATAAGATTAGTGAATGAATAAAAAGAAAATATGAGAATAATATTGGTAGAACGTTGTAGGATTTTCTGGATATTTCTTTGCTGGTATAAAACGCTGGGCATCTTGTGCATTAGAGAGAGTCAGTTTTGCTTTGTTACTGTTTAGTCTCGTTTTTCGCTGCTGTCTGTGAATGTATTAGCGCTTGCACTGTGATTTTTGAATTTGTTCTTTTCACGTATTTTGGATTTAAGTGCGTGGTGTACTGAGGTACTGCGTTTAACAATATTCGATTAATTGCTGGATGTTTGTAATTGTTATTTGCTCTACTGTTAATATTTGTAAATAAATTCATTGGGTTTCTATCAAGATTGGAATCGTCATTTCGAAGAAAGTTTGAAGTTGCACCGAAAATTGTAACAATATCCTTGTTCGTATCTGATATGATTTAAAATTGTAATTTATTTCTTTGCTTTAAAATTTTATGTTTTTCTTTTTCATAATCAGCCCCTACTCCCCCCCCCCCCCAAAAAAAACATACTGTATTCATTTGACAAAATTACAAATTATTACTATTATTACTGAGAAAGACTACCTATGTAGTTTAACTGTTTTGTAAATGCTTTAATTTGGCTTTGACAGTTGCTTTGACAGTTTTATATGGATTAAACATTACAGTCGTCCCTCGCTACTTCGCGCTTCAACTTTCACGTCTTCATTACATCGCAGTTTTTTATGTTTTTTTTTTCAAATATAGTAATTAGCTTTTTTTATGCGCTCATGTAAACTGTTTCCTACATAAGAATAACAAAGTATGTCTTTTAAGTAAGGTCTTCTGAGGACTGTAGTTGTATTAGTTGCGGGAGTGGAGGTATAAAATCGTCGAAGAAAGAGTTGAGAATCGCTATCTCATTTTAATCGTTAAACACTAACTGAAAAGTACAAATCACTGCATTATTACATCTGTAATTGTAAATGGTGTCCAACAATGTACTAGATTTTTCAGTTATATACGTGATACCTTAAATGAGGATAAATGTAGGGGAAAAACGGAGGCACGTACGGTCACTAACTGGCAATTAATTCATCATCGAAAAAGTTGAGCTATTTTCGTAGATTAGTAGTAGTGTGCACAAACTGCATGTGTGTGTGTCGTTTATTTCCCAATAATTAACAATGTGATACCTATTACTTCTAACATATCTCACTTTCTCATATTTTGTGCAGTTTTTTAAATAATGCTAATATAATGGTGGTTACGTTTCATGTCAAGGGAGCTCTACCTATGTTAAAAACCTATTTGAATTGTATTAATTTAAATGTGCTCCAATTTTCCATCCAGTTATTTCTCCTATACGGTTTATAAACACAGAATCCTACTTCGCGGAAATTCAGTTATCGCGGTAAAGTCTGGAACGAATTAACCGCGATAAACAAGGGTTGACTGTAATATTAAATGAATACATCTGGATCTACAGGCTTTTGCTTTTGTTCCAAGAATGTACCGATCCTCTATCTGTTTTGTTTTCATTTTTCAGTGAAACCTGTGTATAACAGTACTGTCTATAACTATAAACCTGTCGATAACGAAATTTTCCTTGGTCTCAGCAAAATGTCAGCATAAATAATCAAACTGTCTATAACAATAACCTATCTATAACAATATTTTTTTAGGTCCCAACAACATCGTTGCCGACAGGTTTCACTGTATGATATGTAATCCTTTATATTATTTAGTTACAATAAATCTTATTGGCCTGCAATTTTTTAGTTTTTGTCATTTATTCATCCTTAAAAGATTTGCTGAATTAGGTTAGACTTCATAAAAACCATTATAGTATGGTGTATTGTAGTGATATTGCAGTATGAAGAAAGGTAGGACAGTTTATTTTTATTTCCACTTTGGAGTGAAAAATTGATCAAATAAAAGGTGTTTAATTTATTATATAGGCTTTTATGTTTTATGATATTGACTCTTTACTACAGCTTGAAGAAAGTTGTTTAAAAATTTGAACTTAAAGCATTTTTCTTCAATTTCAGGAAGTGGATGAAATGTACCAAAGTTTTGTCAAGTTTAATGATGGAAAGCAGATTGCTCATGTCGTTCGTACACCCGGAACGCTCCTGTTTATAATTTTGATTTGCTATTTGAACTCCACTTTACTACATGCTTTGGGACTGGAAGCATTTGCAGTGTCGGTCAATTTTTTCATGGTTATGGCTATTGTTGCTCTTGCACTGTGGGGATATGCAAGGTATTTAGAGGCATTTGGTGTGATTATTAAAAGAATTTTTAATTTATTTGTACAAACATTTACTTCCTTAAATTAAAAAAGGTATTTTGCTTCACTTTTTATGGAATGTTTTTTTAAGCATAAAATAGTGAAAATAATTAAAGCAACTATAATAGTTTGAGCAAAATAATTTAAAAAATCAAAATGTTAACTTTTTTTCTCCCTTCTTTTTTCTTTGCCATTTCAATTTGGGGACCAGAGATAGACCAAGGAAGATATTGCTCCCCAAAAAAAGGTTTATCAACAATTTCAAAATTTTTATTTGGTTCCTTCGACTTCTTTATAATCGGCTACTTACTGCAAAGTTCAGGGTTCACCAGGTTTTCAATAACTTTTGTATGGTCCTGAAAACAAGATTAAAATTTTTCATTAAATTTAATATAGAAAATATATATTTTACTCAAAAATAATGTGAAGTCTATGTATTATCATATCAATGCTGTTAAAAAGTTAATTTGGTTAGATTTGTTTATTAACAATGCTATTTTTGTCATTTTGGTAAGAAATATCTAATTGATTACAAATTATAATTTAATATATAACTAATTAAAATGTAGCAAACATTTGTTGTCCTAAAATTTAAATATTTTACACTCCCATAAAGAATTTAATATAGCTGATCAATGAGTAAAAAATAAACTTACCTCTCTGAAAGGAATTTAAAATAATTTATGTAAAACATTACTAGGATTGATTCTGAGTCAATGATTTTATTGACATATAAATAAATCCATAATGAATGACCTACTTTAAAACCATACACATTAATTTTATCTTGCTTTTTGTTTAAATATTTGTCATCTAAACAAACAAATTATTTTGAAGTAGAATACTTCTGTTTTGTTGTAAAATGAATCCCAAACTATCTGGCATACCGGAAGATTCAAATTTCCCGGCATGTTGGTCAATTTCACCTATTTCCAATATGCAGAGTAATACGGTATACTACGTATCTGCAATAATGGAGTGTCAGGCCTTGGCTTATTAATGTTAAAATTGGGAACAAAACGTTTTTGTGACTTTTCCATTTTAAGAACTGAAATTCATTTAATGGAGAGAACTCAAAACATAAGGATTCTTTCTAACTTTTAAAAAGAAAAAGATGTTATTCAAAACTCATTCTGCGAATTTACTGTATTACCCCAAATTATCCGGCATGCTGCAAAATTTGGGGGTCACCAGATTTTCAATTAAACTTGCCTGGTTCCTTCCGGCTCTCCGAAAAAATCGAGGATAGGAAAAAAATGTATGTTCAGCTTAAAAATGAATATAATTTCAATACAAATCTTATTAGTATTAATAAACAGTTTAATTTTGTAAAATTATTAACTAACAATGTCATTTGTTATTCTAACACGAGAAATATTTTTCAATAACGAATAATTTTACAAAAAATAAATTAAAACTAAGTAAGCAAGCATTTAAGCAGTAAGTTACCTTCCTTAAACCAGTGCTGAAGAATTTCCCACAACTATTCAATAAATAAAAATTAAACTTTTTTCTCTAAAAGGAACCTAAAATGATTTATTTAAAAAAATTATGAACAAATCGTAATAACAATGAGCGCTTCTGAATTAACAACTTTATTGGCATATAATTAAAGCCATTAATAATGACCTACCATAAGTAACCAGCACTTATTATAGTCAATACACATTTTTATGAAAGAAGGTAACTTTTGGGATTCATTTATTTTTTTCCTGACAGTGGTTTGTTTTCTGATTGAAACTGAATGGGGAAATTTACTTTTGTTTTGTTGCAAAACGAACCTCAAATTAGATAAATAAATACCTTTGTGCTGAACAGTAAAGTAAGAAAAACAACTTTTAAAAAAAGCACAAATTTGTCAATTACAGCAGACACGTGTTTCGGCGTTACAGGGAACGCCTTTTTTAATGCAGAAAGTAATGAGCTTATGGATGAAAAGCCATGAGCAGATAAGCATGCAGCTTAAAAGATAAAAATAGCGGATTAGCCAAACACCAATGAAAAAATTATAAACCGATCAGGAACCAATAGGAATGCAAGCAAAGACCAAGAGTTATCTCTTAGGTACGGAACCCAGAAAGAATTATCAGGCATGCCGGAAAATTTGAATTTCCCAGCATGCTGGTCAACTTCGCTTTTTTCTGGCATGCCTTATAACGGGGGGGGGGGGGGGGGGGGGGGGGGGGTTATACGGTATGGTTAAGATAGATGTCACTGCGCCTATGTTTTTGCATGTTTGAGAGGTAAGGGAAGAAGATCAGAATGTTTTTGATCTTTTTTGTCCTATCAATGAAATGCAGTAATTGCGTGGCATTTTCTGAATTAAGGCATACTCTAATTATTTAATTTATGAATAATTTAGTTTTTTTCAATTTGTTGAATTTCATTGTTACATTCATTTTATATCGCAATTAAATTCTCTTGTTGCAGGTTCACTGGAGAAGCTCAGCATGTTGGAATTTTCATTGATAATCTTGTCAATATTGTTCTCAATAATGTAAGTATCAAACGTTTTGACTGCCTATTTTATTTCAGAATTTCTTATTCATAAACCATTTTGTCTGCCGTTTTTTAAATAAATCCAAAGTGTATGTGTGTTTCAGGAAATTTTTAATTGCTCTTTATTGTACCTTTTGTTATCATCTTAGTAACATTTTGTACGGTTGTACTTTAATTCTAAGAGGGAAGTTTTCTATGTAAAATTAATTGTGCCATCAAAAATATAAATTGATCTTTGAAAATGCTCATTCTGCTTGTTCTAGATGTACCTAATGTAAGTGAGAAGGTTGTTAGAAAACTTAAAATAAAGAGGCAGTGGGCTTGGAACGCAGAACATATTTATTTTACAGAACACGGATATCACACAAACAGATACATTTTTAGACTACAACTTACTGTGACTGAACATTCACTACGCTACAGCGTATGTAACTTGAGATGACGTCACATGCGAGTCAATCACGGTTATGGGAACAGTTCATATTAGGATAGATGGAGTTTAACATTGCAGCTCAACAAAGGTTCATGTATTATTTAATGAAAATTTGACTGAAATAATCTTTCATGTTATTAGACAGAATATGCCCTATTAAAAAGTTTTACAGGCTTTTGGTGAAGATGATTTCATTTTAGCTTTTGCCATTTGTTGTTGTTGGCGTGTCAGCAATAAACTACTACAGAAAGAAAAATAACCTGCCAAATTTGGTCCAGATCCGACAAAACTGGATTTGTATATGGAACATACATACACACACACACACACACATCTATATATATTCTTTGTTTCATTTATATAGATAAGACAACATAAGAAAGATTTACAGAACATAGAGAGGAAATAACACCCAGGGCACCAGCAGGAATTGACCCGCAACCTCTGGCATATGTAGCAAAGCTTCAACCATAGAGCCTCGGAGGCTTCACTTTCGCCATTTGCCATTGTTTAAATGAATAGGCAATTCAAGCCGAACTTTGTTCAACCCTACTCCCCGCTGAAACAATTTTTGCAATCGTTTTCTATGGTTTGCAATTCAGCATACTGCTAAAAGTCTTATCAAGAAGTCTAAAAATTTATTTCCTCCTCCTTAAAATAATGATTTTTTTTTTTTTTTTTTTTGGCATTTTGAAAAAGATTTTCAACCTTATTCATGACTGGGTAACTAAAGCTGAAATTCATTTTACTATATCTTCGGCAAAACTTTTTGTATGAGGTTTACAGGAACTTTCAAAAAGATGAAACGCTCATCATGCATTATAAAATATTTAACATGTTAAGAATTTATAAGCAAGCCCTAATTAATACAGGAGGCAAAACTGAAGTATGCAGAAGAATTAAGTACACCTGTAAAATAATTTCACTAATTTTTTTTTCTGTCTATCTGGTGATTTTTAAATGCAGATTTTTACTATTAAAATTCGCTTATTATTATTATTATTATTTAGTTTTCAGCAATCCACATGTTCCAGTAAAATAGATACTTAGAGTTTCTTTCTTTTCTTTTCTTTTTTTTTTTTTTTTTGTCCTGTATTTTGGGAGGAAGCTCTTATAGCTTTTTAGATTTTCATTGCTACCCCTGCCAATATTTAAAAGATAATTTTATTTTTACCTCTTCCTTCACTGACAAACGAAAAGTTTGGAAAATAAGTTCGGATGCATTGTTATCATAAAAAGTCATCAACTCTGAAAGAACCTAGTGCGACAAAGTGTGCTAAAAGTTGCAAAAATCAACCCAAATCTTTCTTTCAATTATTTCGTAGTTTGCCCAAATGTTCCAACAATCAAATCAGTAGTTTACTAAAATCATTCACTATTATCTGATTTTCCTTTTAAAGTTCTTTTATTTTCAGTTTTCATCGATTTTAGATGAAAAATACCATGTTATTGTATCTGAAGTTCGGCATTGGAGTTTTTCATTTTTGATTATGAAATTAAAAGTCTAGTTAATAAAATTTATTTGTTTTCATTTAACTCTTTGTTTGGAAGTGTTTAAACAAAATTCTGTGACCATTTTGAGTGCAACTTTTCAAATGCAAGGTCGAATAAAGTTTAATTAAAAAGGCTTGGTCTTGAAATATTTTCGATGTAAAACGTACTGTTTTTTTTTTTTTTTTTTCATTTTCTCTCTAAAAATCTACTGTTATTTCTCCTGTTTTTGAAAGGTTATGCATATTTCTTACTAAAAAAGCTGGTATGATGCAGATGCTTTAAAATGTACTGACTGATCTTTGGATGAGATGGATGTTTTTTTTTTTCCCAGTGTTAATTTTTTTTTTTTTTGCTTTTCTTTTTTAGTTCATTTTCCCAAGTCAAAAGCAGATTGCTCAGACCTTACAAAAAGTTTCCAATAATTCTACTCAAAGTAACTCAGAGTCATTATCTCCACCTAGCGTAGAATATAATAATACTGTTCATCGAAGGAAACACTAACCTTGTAGTATATATAAGACTTTGTTTTTAATAAAATCCTGTTACATTTGCATGTTAATAATGTGCACCTTGAATAATACTAAAGGTTTGTTACATATTTTGTAAAGTTGCTGAATTCTCATTATATTTCTTGATACGTTATTTATTTATGTATTAAATCTTTCAATATACGAACATTGA
The DNA here is from genome assembly GCF_026930045.1 of Uloborus diversus. Taxonomy (NCBI): domain Eukaryota; kingdom Metazoa; phylum Arthropoda; class Arachnida; order Araneae; family Uloboridae; genus Uloborus; species Uloborus diversus. The sequence continues at coordinate 11,234,119 of NC_072736.1, read as the reverse complement.
TATATGAACATTGTCGGGAACTAGTACTGATGACTTGAACATTGATTGAACTATACCAAGGATTTGGAATTGTTTTTAATCAACTTTAGTTGGTACTGCTGAAAGTTATTTCACGTATTTTTATGCAACATATATATATATGAATATTTTACGGCAGCTTAATTTTAATCGAATATATAATTGATGTATAATGTCGGAATTTTCTGTGAAAATTTGGTGTTTTTTCTTTTTTATGATTTGGTTTTTAATTTCTATTGTTTTAAACTGATATCTAATTCCCTTTTTCCACAAGAGTTTTTTTTTTTTTTTAATTTATTGTTAAGTGCTTAAACTTTTAATCTGTAGAAAAAAAATATTTTTCATTTCTCTCTAATTTGGAACAACTTATACTACTTTTTTTAAAAATCATGTACAACAATGTTAGGCAAAGTACTTAAATGTTTTGGGATAACAGTACTGACATTTGTGATTTAAAAAAAAGAAAAAATCTGATCTCCCATTGGTTGCCAAAGATTGTCTTTTGATTGGCAAACAACTTTTTGTAATTACTGTATGTAAAATTACTGTCTCTTGTACTAAATCTTGCACACTGTAAATATAATTTCTTGAGCAAGAATTCTAGCTTGCAGTTGTGTTTCACTACTATGAGCCAACTTAAAATTGCCTTAAATGTATGTCTTTTATTGTAATATGCAAATAATTTTTTAACATTTACATTGATATATACATGAACGATTCTTTTCTGAACAAAATTGATGTTTATAGATGAAAAAAGTGATTATAATATGCAATTTTCAAAAAGCAATCTGTGCCACACTTGTTTATTATTTGTATAGTTTGGTTCTGGTTTCTTTTTTGACCTACCTCAATGTAGGATCATTTCCTTTACAAAAAATATGTTAACTAGAATAATGAACTGCATATCAAATATTTTTGAACACAATTATAAAATTAAATACATTTTAATAGCTTAAAATACAGTAAATTAGATTATTAGTTGATTTCTACTCACAAAAAGAAAAAAAAAATCTAATTTGTACCTGATAACTAAGCATGTTCTTAATATTATAAGTCCTTTTTAATTTAAATTCCTGTTAAACTTTAATTACACGATTTTATCTTTTGATGTTAACCTTGTATGAGTGCTTACAAAGCACCAATATTTCAACTGATATTTGCATTTTAACAGCGTTGCCTTAGTGGATACAGTTATAAAATGTATCCATATACTGCCAATATGTATCATAAGTCTTGTACATTCATTGAAATTTTTGTATTTAGGCACTAGTTTGTATATGCAGGTCATGTGTATTGCAATGTGTGAAATTCTATGTTCATTTAGATAACACAAATTACTGTAAATTTTGTTCACAAACTTTAGTTTTCGAATGTGCCATATCTTAATAGTGATAGCAGTATTTTATTGTCATTAAAAGATCTGTTTTCCAAATTGAAAATAGTTTGTTAGGATTATAGATGTGAAAGTTTAGAAAGCATGAAAGATTGACGTAGCATTTTTTTGAAGACTTCTTTTCTCCTTTGCCTGTTATGTACAAATTTTCAACACATTTTACAGTACTTTGCCATAGGTTGGCACATTTTTATTCTTGGCAATTCTTTTTCATTTTATTCATTGCCATCTCATTTAGCAAAAATGACATTGTAAAACCATACATTGTTCCATTTTTGATAAACTTTTAAGCAAAACAAGTCATTTAACAAGATTGAAAGTTCCATTAAAACGAAAAAATAGTCTGCCAAAGCAGTTAAGAAATAAAATAGTTTGCCAAATACAACTGCAAGCTATTAAATAACATCAAAAGTTCAAATAAAATACTTCACAAACTAATAACACAATGTCTTATGCTCCTGTAAAATTTTAAGTAATCCGCCAAATATATTTATGAAGAGACTAATAAACGTAAAATGTGTAGTGAAAAGTAAAACGATCAAATGACGGTGACGTAGATGTTATTTTTCTATTTAAGCCAAGCGTAGAAGAAGCAAGTCCCGAAGCCAAGTGAAGTGCATGCCCATTACCGAAAAGTACTCATTTTGCTACCAACTATCTTGCTTAAAATGCATTTCTGTTTGCATTCTACCCTTAACATCACCTGGATTGTATTGGAAGATTTATTGCATTATTAAATTTCATCTTAGTTTTAATGTTTTGTCATCCGCCATCCTTTCCCACTTCATATAAATGTCCATAACTTGCATGCTTAAAATATTTAGTCTGTTTAATTATTTTCTTTTGTACGTCGCCTGCTTTAGTTTAGATTGCTTTTTGCATACTGAATCATTTTTATAGGTAATTTACAAAACCTAATGAAACTGAGAAGCATATTTGACATAGAAGTTACGATAGAGAGAACTTGTCAGTAGAAGAATTGCTTTAGAAGTAACATAATTTTTACAATGTGGAAAATCTCATTCATGTTTTGTAATTGCTAAAATTCTGCAGACCATCTTGAAATCAAGCACAACAAAAAATAATAATTTTCCCTCAAATCAAGAGGATTTCTTTGCATTTTTAAAAATTTTATCCGATGTACTAACTATTATTACTTATTACTGTTGTTCACCATGACCAGATTAAAATACCTCTCTAAAATTATTTTAATCTTTGAAAAGTTTTTTTTTTTTACTTTTCTTTTTCATACTTATGAAAGAATTCAATATTTTTGCATTTGTGCTCAGATTAAATGAAAAATAATCATATCAGCTTTGTGCTACAATATGATTAAAGTAAAAAACCAACGTAAATAAAGCACAAATTTTGAAGAAATTTTTTTTTCTTCAAAATTTGTGCTTTATTTAGGTTGGTTTTTTACTTTAATCATTTGTGTTCAGAGTTGGATTTTTTTCTTTTCCATTTCCGATTATTATTAAGCTTTGGCTAGAAAATAAAATTTGTTTATTTTCATTAAAACCTCAATTTGTAAACCTTTAAACAAAGTTCTGCAATAATTTGGGGTGTAAATTTCAGATGTCGCCAAAAACCGAATAAAATTGAATTTAAAAAGCTTATCTCAATTATTTTCAATCAATAACTTACTTCCTCTCGTTTTCTTATATAGAAATCTGATTTTTCTCTTCTTTTTTGAAGTTTAAGCTATTGCTTGTGTCTCTTCTAAAATGGCAGGTGAGGGTATTTTTAAAATGTCATAAAAAATTCACGAGCTTGTGAAGTATTGTGGCGCAAACTGCACATTCATACAACAGTTTATTGCTTTTCTATGAATTTTTAAAATGTGTCACGGACTTTTCAGACACCTTGTATTTTTGAGACAATTTGTCTCCTGAAAGATACACTAAAAAAATAGTACACTGAATCAGAAAAAGGAAATGTTTTTAGTAGAAACTGGTAATCTCACATGAAAAAATGCAATATTTAAACTAATCAGCAGCATTTTCTATTATAAAAATAATCAAAAATAGAGCCACCAACTGATGCACATTCTTGTAATTTTCTTTTTTTCCAGAAAATGGTATTTTCTGGAAAAATGCTTCTGACTGTAAACAAGCTGTGAATAAAAATTTGTCGATGAAATGTGACTGTCATAACTAATACTTGGCAGCATTGACACATTTTATTTACCCCCTTTTTTTTGTAAGTGTTGTTTAGTGTCTTCTTTAGGACAGAGGAGGATAAAAAATGCTGCCTTAGTGTTTGATGCTTTCTTTTTTCGATTTCTTTTTTTCAATTTTTTTTTTTTTTTTTTGTGAAATTATTTATCTGGTTCAGTATTTTATTTCTGGTGAAAAGTTCATGTTAATAGTTAAATATTAAATGATTTTTAATATAAGATTTATTTTTCAACAATTAGCAAAGTACTGTCTACTTGAAGCTGAAATTCATTTGTATAGTGTGCTGAAGTGCCATCTTTCTTTTAAAGATTTTAGGAGAAAAAAAAATCTTAGGTGTCAACTTTTGTAAATAACGACCTCTTTCCTCTTCTAGCTATGTCGACCGTGTCGCAGTTTAGCTTGCCAAATTTCTGTATGGATTAGATCTGTTTGTTTCTTTTTGCTTCATGAAATGTTGACATGTGGAACTGTTGTATTACAGAAAATATACCAAACTCGTGATTGAATCTCTAATAATGTACATTAAGGCATATATAAATACAGTTATTTTCCTATATATCTCTGATGTTGAATAACAGTTGATAAATATTTTTATGACACTAATTTGGAATAAAGACTATTTAATAAAATTTGTGCATTTCATTTTTGTGCGTTACATGTTATTTTAGATTGAACATAAACATGACCGAATTTAGACTTAACCGGGCCCTAAGCCATTTCAGGAATGGGGCCCATTTTGTAGTCGGAACAACTTGATGTTGGGGGCAAAACAGGTCGTTTTTAAAGGTTTTTTACTTCCTTTTACAAAAAAGGAAATACTGTATTCGCGAAAAAAATTTCACTCAAAAATCGGCCTTAATTTCCATTTTGCTCACCCCCGAATGAATATTGATTTTTTTTTCAACCTGACCACACGTGAATACATGCTTAAGAACGTATAGACATCTGAAGAATCCATTTTCACGATCACCGAGTTAATTACAACGAGTTTTCTCGTGACGTTCGTATGTATGTGCGTATGTGTGTATGTATCTCGCATAACTCAAGAACGGTAAGTCCTAGAAAGCTGAAAATTGGTACATAGACTCCAAGTGGGGTCTAGTTGTGCACCTTCTCTTTTGGTTGCATTCGGATGTTCCAAAATTGGACTTTTACACCTTTTTGGGGTAAAATCATTGTTTATTTCAATGTAAACTCAAGTGGTGCTATAATTTGGCAAACACTTGGCAATATATCGCCAAGCTTTTGGTCGTCAAGTTTTGTCGCCAACTTGGCGACGAATTTGGCGGGTGTTTTTTTTTGAGCAATCACGATTGCTTATTGTTCTGTTTTGATGTCCTTTGATTTGATTTTCCCACCGCCAACCTCCGCACCATCACGGTCGACCGGGTCCTCACGATGCTGCTCCTATAGCGAAAGCCGTCTCCAGGTTGCATTCATGTCCTACACACACGCGCATACATACACAACTGCACACATACACCTACACATACACACACCTACCCACACATTCACACCTGCACACAAACACATATGACTACATACACATACCCCCCCCACACACACATTCATATACACAACTACCCACACACTTATGCCAGCACACAGACACAAACATACATGCCTACACACACATACACATACTCCCCTATACACAAACACATACCCCCCACACACTCCTACATACACACACTTGTGATTGCGAAAAACGTAATTTGAATTAAGATGTCAAAATTCAAATTAATTATTTTTTTTTAATTTTATTTTTAAATCAGGTTTCAATTTGGCCATATTTAGGGAGTTAGCCATTGAATCACATTAAAACTGCCAATATTGCGAAAATTTATCTGTATAAAACGTTTTATTTGCTTCGGTTCGCAACAAACTTGGGGGTGAAAATATTTCAAGTGTTTCTTTGCGCACCCCGAGGCACTATTATCTTTAAATTGGAAGTCATGTGATGCACACATCAGCTCGTTTTTTTTAGCAACTAGGTACATGTGTCGTTTTTATCGATGCATCATCCCCTGTGTTTTTGTAGGAGGTTTTCTTTGGTTTTTGGTTGACTTTGGAGAGGGGGGGAGTGTTAGAAGTGTGACGCAGGGATCCCCTTTAAGTGTAGTATATATTACACTTAGTGTAAAGGGGATGTGGGGGTTTCCCGTGAAAATTTTGAAAAATAGATCCAGAATTCTGTATTGTGAGATCTTATAGGTGAGACTATAAAATATAGGCTAACAGAAACCTTTTTTAAAGGTATATGCTCTTTTGAAAATTAAGATTAATGAAAATAAAACTTGCTTTTGGTTCAACAAATCGTCGACATTAGCTGTCATGTAGGAAAAGCCAGGGAGGAGAAAATAACACATTGGGTCACTTGGTCACATCGGCTTTTGGTTTATACTGTAAAAGCACTTTTTTTTCCTTGCCAGCTGTACTTTTCGCACAGATGAAGACATCGGCGAGTTCGCGAGCTGGAAATTTCGTGAATTTTATGTGAACAGAACAGAAAGTAAGAAAGAAAAAATACGAGAATTAAATTTTAGCAAAAATAAGTGCTTTAATAGTAGATAGTTTTTGATCAACAAACCGACAAAACCCAACACTGAATTATAATGGAAACTGAATATAACTGGATAACTATGTTGAGATGAGAATGTCTTGCAACCACAAGTTGCTGTTTTTAATTTAATAAACCTTTTTATCTTTTTACCTTACTATGCTTTTACTAGTAAGAATTGCTGTAGACATAGCAGTGGTGCACATAAAGCGATATTTTTTCACAATAAATATGACTAAGCTGCTATAAGTGCAAAAGCATTGGCAATATGACATAAAGTCGAAGATTCGGGGAGGTGTTGTTAACCCTCGCTTGCTGCGCCCCTGGTCCATTGTATTTCGCAAACGATCGCCTCGTTAAATGTGCGTCAAAACTGAGTGCGTCAAAACTGATCAAAGAAGTGAAAATCAATACCAAAATTGAACTGTCGCCGGCACAACCCACAATCCAATGTCAAAGGACAGCAAATTCCTCTTAACGAAGGCATCGGAAGCGGGAAACAAAAGAAGAAAAGGCGCACCCTCTAATGAACGCGCCTGTGGTATTAATTAATCCCTAGAGAGGACCGATACTCAAACAGCTCGCAAAGATCAAATGTCGCTGCGCCCCGGGGCGGTGCAGGAGCAGCGGAGTATTTGGTCTGCCGTGTTTGGAGCCCAGCAGCCACCGGAGTTGAATAACAGTCGGGGCATCGGGTCGGCTCTCACAAACATGGGGCGGCGCTGATTGCGTCAATAAGGCGGAAAACACGCGCCGTGACCGCCGGCTCAGGGCTTGTCATTACGGAGGGGGGGCTTTTACTGTCCCGGCTCGCCAAGGGTTGTCGTAAATAGAGAGTTTGTGAAGAAAAGAGAGCAGAGTTTATAGTTCTCCCGAATTTAAGCACCCGATGTGTTTTGTCCACTTTTCTTGCCTCGAGGAACATCTGGAGTTTTTGTTCGAAAGAAAACTGACGTTACAGATTTATTTGTTGGGGAAGGTTTTGGTATTATCGATTCGCTTCTGTTTATCATGGTAAACTTTTAGAAGCACCAATTACAGGTTGAGATCTATGCTTCAATATCTGTTGAAATAACTCAGTCTTTGCGAAATGGAAGAAGTTGAACATAACAAACATTATTTTATTTAATCAATGGATTGAGTTTTTACTTCCTCTTCCCCAAGAACCTTCAAGTCTTATTAAGTAATCTCTGATGACGAATAAGAATCGTTTTTTTTTTTTTTTTTTTTTTTTTCATTTAGGTTCACTTTTTTACGATTCTTGACACTTATGACGATTTCTAATAATCTGAAAATGTCTGAATTATATAAATATTGCACCCTCTGTTCAAGAATTTTTCGTGAGATTGGATCAATGTACATTTTCTTTTCCTTTAACCCTTTGTTTTTCAGTAAAATATGAAATTTATTTTGAAAATGTTTTTTTCGTTAATTTATAGTGGTACGCTTCCATTTTACGCGATTTTTTTTGTGTAAATATAAATAGCTTTATAATTGCAACAATAAGCAAGATAAATCGTAATGGACTGTCGTCTGCGTAGTTCGCGTGATTTTAATTGCTGAAAAATGATCAGAAAATCGCGATGATTTAAACTTTCTAGCTGTTGCCATCAATTTTCATTCTTTGTTTAGCTTTTGAGACAAATCGGGAATTGGGATGGTCGTCAAGTTTTGGCGTGTGTAATTTTGTTTTTGTTAGGAATATTGCTTCCTCTTCAAGCATGGGGAGGGATCAGAATTATAAGAAAGATATAGAAGAAAGTTTGATGGCCACAACATACTAGTTTAAATTGATCAGATATGACAAAAAGAACCTTTCAGAACATTATGAGTAAGACATTGTTGTTTATTGGGAAATGCTACACTGTTAAAACTACAGGTTGCATTTGGCACCTTTCAAGAATGAAAAGCTTGTTCACCAGCGGCTCTTTATACGGTGCTGAAATTGAACCCTTAACACGGGTGAAAAACTGGCACCCTTAACCCAGCATGCACCACGGTGAGAAATGAAAACCTATGGCAGAACATTGGCACCCTTTCTGTTTCCTGTTGCTGATCCTCCCCCCCCCCGTGTTGTGTGCATTTTTGGATACAATTATGTACCTTATTAATTATTGTTTCGAGTTATAAAAAATCTAAGTTTTGGTACATTTTCCACATTGAATAGCTCTAAAAATGACTAACACTTGTACTTTAAGGCATTTGATCACATTTCAACTTTCGAACATAGTTTAGAAGTGTTCATAACTTTAATTTGTCTGTTCGTGCACTAATTTTCGTTCATCCACTTGGATTGCTCAGTAATTTTAATATGTTATTGACATTTACTGCAGCACGATCGTACCGAAAATGAAGAGCGTAGGTACTATTTGTAAATCATTTGCACGAACAATAAATACTCAATTATATTGCAATCACGGAAAAATAAAGTAGTTTCATAAACGTTCAAAATTTTAATCAAGAGCAACATATTAATACGTACGTATATATGATTCGACATTTGAATATCCGTATAGAATATAAATAAGCACTTTTTTTCAATGTGAAGTCTTTCGACAAATTAAAAGCCAAAACATTTTCTAACCATCTATTCATTCATATTATTACTAGAAGGCGAAAAAAACTCAGTCATTCGTTTCAAGCAATAACGCTGACATGAGATAATAAATAAAAAAATCGAGACGGAGAAGGAATTTCCTTTTCGTGCTCTTCTGTTTTGTTTATACGTATCACCGTTAGAATTTCCGTTCACTTACTGATTGCATCACATTGTTAACAATAAACCTCTTTGTTAAAAATCCATAAGATCCCTGACAATATACAAGCAAATAAAATCACATATTCAAAATTAATAGTTAAATTAACTTTTCAAATATCATTTAATTTAAGCGTTTTGATTATTAAATGTTACTTATCCAGTGCCAGTGTATCGAACAGCAGCATTACAAAATGTGAAGCAAGATATCATATAAATTGAAATGTTTACATCATAGTTGCTCATAAATTGTACAAAAAACAAAGGTTGTTATTTTTTTTTAAAGATGCATCAAACAAGAGTACCAAACCCATTAAAATACTTAGTATTTCAGATTTTTTGATCTAAATTTGCGGAATACTGCCATTCAAATGACTTAATCCGAATGGCTAATCTTTAATTCTTTTGAAGCTATAGTGTTTTCAATACATGTTTCAAGTTCTTCCCCAAAGTATTTTTCGTTTCTTGCTAAACACCACCAGCCTTCTATTTCTCGCATTTTTTTAATTTTTAACGTTTATAAATGTAATACTGATACATTCATGATTGAGAATCATCCTTAATGTGAAATGTTTTGGAAAAGTTTTAGATTTCCTCTTCAGCTAAAAGTTGAAAAATGATTTATTTAAATAATAAGGAGGTTTTGATTCTTAAAGAATTTAAAATGCTACAATGAACATGTCAAATTTGCAATAATGAAATCTTTTATAAAGAAAGTCCAAATCTTGAAGGAAATACTGTAACCAGAGTTGGGGCAAACCTCACCTACCTAAACCTGATAGCATTGTGAAGGCTACGCAGATCCTAATCACAGCATTATGACGCTGCCATGTTAGGTTTGCCACAGAGTGATGTCATAAGTGTAGTGCTGGTGCCATCAATCAGAGAGAGATATACCTGTCTCTGTCTGCTTTTATTTGTATTTTAAACAAAGACTTTTTGGTAATTTTTCATGCATATGGTGCTGTAGTTTAATAGGGAAGTTGCAACCTATTAAATGTTCATATTTTGACTATTGGATATTGTTAATTGACCCTCAAAACTAAAAAATTCACCATCGCCGAATTTTAAAACACTGGGATTGATTTTTGATGAATTTTTAAAAATCCACGTGCAAAAGTGCGCTCTTCTGAAACGTCACGAGCTTACGTCACAGGGCACTAATGGGCAGCCTTCCGCCGAAGATCCCTTGTTTTCGCTAGGGACATTTTGAGCGCGCTGATATTTTTATTTTTTTAGAAATTCAATAATCCTTTTGAACACACTATGCAGGCCGGATTCATTAAAGCAAAATCTAATAATCTTCCTCAAGTAACATCAATGATGGTATTCGAATATTTCCGAGAGGATGAGAGGTTTAATGTTACAGAAACGCGAGGCGTCAAATGCGTGGTGGTAAGCCATACGTTTTGTATTCGAAGTCAACTGCACGTCCTTCGGCTTCTCCTGCGGCGGAAAAGCGCATGACGTCACTTCCTGTGTCATTTGACGTCACAAGCGCTTGAACTTTAAAAATTAATTTAAAAAAATTACTTATCGTATTGCAAAATTTTTTTCACCTATGATGTTCATACATGTTGCACTATCATATAAAAATAAAATTGAAAAATCGAAAACTTCCCTATTGGAAGGAGGGGGGAAGATAACAGAAAGGGAAAAAATGCTTTGTCAACAGCAAGTTTTTGTTTTATATGCGGTGAGAATTGTCCGGAGTCGATGATTTTCTGTTCTTCAAAAGAAGGTAATGGAATGTTTCCTTTATAATTCGAAACTTGCCAAGAAACACCTGAAAAATAAAGCATAAATTAGTGCAGGGAAATATTTCTTGGAAATCCTATTCTGAAAAAAAAAAAAAAAAAAAAAAAAAAACTTTTTCTCTTACACCAAGAGTTATTAGTAAAACACATTTACCACGCATCCTGTCTGTTTCAAAAATTAGGCTAATTTACTTTTTTATTATTAGTCTGATGCACTTATTTTCCCCCATGTTAAAAAATAATTCTCAGTTGTTCCCGTGATACCTCCAAAATGTACCTCGAAGTAGTAACTTTCTCTACCTGTAGATATTCATACAAAAGCTAAAAGTATTACAAATTTGATATACAGGTGCAACGGTCTCATTGTGTGGGAAAAGTAAGGAAAGTTAAGAAATAAATCAGTACATTAATTTAAAAAAAGAAATGAATAAATATAAATAAATAAATAAATAAATAAATGAAAATAAATAAACTGAATATTCATTATAGTTGGACAAACTTTGTGATTGAACTCCATCGCAAAAATTTCTCGAACATTAGATACTTTATTTTGTATTGTTCATTAAATTTGTATTTTTAACAGAATTGTATGTATAACCTCTGAAATTAGGTTTTTATAGTTGGGTTGATTATAATTAATTTTGTTAAAAAGTTCATACTTTTTTTTTTGAGTTACATGTTCTCTTACTAAATAAAATAAATATTTTTACTTCACAATAAACACATTTTATTCAGTACTAGTGGTACCCGCAGGGCTTTGCCCGTAGTTGAAAATTAAAAGATCATTCGGTTCGCCTGCATATTTACAAATAATGGATGACGAATTTCTCGCCAATCGGCTATGTTCATTCGCTCTCCCATTCCACGTCAAGATAATTTCGTAATTTACTGGTTCGTCTTATGATAATTTTGTTCCGGAAAATGTTCTTAAATTTTATATAGAAGAAGAACAAAATCGAATTCTTGAAAAATAGCTTCGAGGCGCACACCCCCATGCTATAAACTAACTTTGTGCCAAATTTCATGAAAATCGGCCGAACGGTCTTGGCGCTATGCGCGTCACAGAGATCCAGACATCTTACAGACATCCAGACGGAGAGACTTTGAGCTTTATTATTAGTAAAGAAATATCTATTACATTATTTTTCTCGTAGCGATGCACGTAATAAAAATTCAGCTCTTTAAAGGGAAGTAATTTACCACATCTGGGAAAAATGGTTTTTAGCACCTGAAGGATTGCAAACCCCTGCCTAGAGGGAAACCAATAGGAACATACTCGTATAATGAAGAACGCGGGTGAAAGAAGGAGAAAAAAAAAAAAAAAAAAGTCAGCAGTCGATGCCGGTCGTTTTTTTGCAACTCAGAAAGTGTAAAGTTTGTTTTACCACATGAGTACATTCGATGCAGAGAAATCTCTTTTAGGAAAAATCTCTGAGGTTATGAATACCGCTCGCATCACATTTCAATCAAGTTTCTGTTTTGTGCTTCGTTGAACCCTTAAGATCTGAGAAAAATAAAAATAATTTATTGTGGAATATTTTATCTTGTTGCAAATATTCGGCTATTACGCAATGCCTAATTATCTTCAAATGTGCGTTTACTTGTGTTTTACAAATCCATCGTAACATTGTACGATAGATTTGTAAGCAGGACTGCGGAGTCGGAGTGAAAATAACCGACTCCGGGAATTTTTGAGACTCCAACTCCGACTCCTTTAACCTAAAATCAGTCCGACTCCGCAAGCATTACAGAGTTGCGGACTTAGAGGGAAAATGACTGACTCCGACTCTTGAAATTTTAAATCTTCGTCTCTCGACTTCATCTCTTTACCACCCCAAAATCAGACCGACTCCGATTCCACAGCTCTGCTTGTAACAATTATTAGGTAGGGAAAAACACTCGGTATATATAAAATAAATTTCTCCTGAAGGTCAAAGAATACTTTTTTTTTTAATTCTTTTTTCCCCACTTTCTTTTCTTTACTCTCTTTATTTTCTGTACGATTTTCCTGCTTGCATGAAGGAAAAGGTTATTACTTCTGGTATTAAGTAAGCCATTGTAAAGATATAAAAATGTTTAAAAGCAATGTTTTGCTGTAATGGGGTTGTTTCCAAAATTTTAAAAGTATTTTTTTCTGAAAGAGCATGCTTAAAAACATAGAATTCAACCATTTTTTAAATAATTTCTGTAAGTTTAATATTTTTAAAAAATAACTTAAATTGGTGCTCTTTCATCGTTTAACGCTTCTGCCGATGAGATCACAAATGATGAAATGCCATTCAGTGTTCCCATTTACGGTGCAAAATATTTAATTCGCATCTTTACTCACGTGTATTGGCAACAATAGGGTTGATAGCAAGCGTAGAGTGCAATTTTTATTCGCTGCTTGATTTTCATAACGTGGAAACGTAGTAGAAAGATGCGGCAAAGTGCATCATTTGTGACGTCATCAAGACCACGCCTTGTTTGAAGAATCGGACACTTTAAAAAATTAATTAAGAAATAACTGTTGGGAAAATAAAGGTATTTTCTGGGTCCATGTTATTTTATTTTATTTTTTTTTTTTTTTGCTCATTCTATCCATTTCAATGACTAAAAGTAATACTTTTGACTGAACGAAACCACCCCATTCATTATTGAGAAGCAATTCATTGTATTCCAAGCTTCAGAATACAGTCGAACTTGTTTATAAATAGCGCAAAGGGACCGCGATATTTGCATTTTATAACCGAGTGCTCGTAAAAAGCGAGTTCGTAGAAAAAATCATCAAAATTCAACATAGTTGCTGGTTTTTTCTTCTTTTTAATCACTGTTCCAAATCAGTTGGTTACCTTGCTTTGTATTGAACTGTCTGAACGTCTCCTTTTTAAGCCATTGTTTTTGAGGAATACACATATACAAACATGTATAATGTTTAATTGTTTCCTTACTCCACAAATTAAAAAAAGTGCTGTCGTCGCTTGTTCTCCGGATTCATGATTTATCAAACTTTGGTTAATTTTGGAATGTTAAAGAAAACTTACTAAAAAAAGACTAAGCTGAACTGGAAGTCAATAGAAACTGTGAATCGCAAAAATAATTCTCGCTTTCAGCGGGGTTTGCTACCCCCCATCCCATGGTTATAAATCTTTCGTATTTTTAAAGGGAGTCTTCTGTGTTTTTTGAGAACGCTTCACAAGTTAGCGGTGCATTTTATTTTTCGTGCAATAGAGTCACACTTTTTAAGATGTTCTTTCCTCGTTTTTTTTAAATTTGTTTTTTGAATGCATGTTTTCTAAAGATTGATGGCTAAATAATGTTAGTTAATAAATGCTCTACAAAAGAGTTGTTTCTAATATCACAGACATAATTCTTTAATTTGACATCATTTCAAATTCAAATTTAAAGGCTTAATATAAAAAGAAGAGTTACAGAGAAAAAACGTGTCCATGAAGCTAATGGGGTCGTTTCCGAAATTTTAAAAGTACTTTTTCTGAAAGAACATGCTTAAAAGCTTAGGATCTAACCATCTTTTAAATAATTTGTTTAAGTTTAATATTTCAAAGAAATTACTTAAATCGGTGATCTTTCATTGTTTACATTTCTTGCCGATGACATCACAAATGATGAAATGCTATTCTGTGTTGCCATTCACAGATCAAAATATTTAATTCTCATCTTTACTAACGTGCATTGGCAACGATATGGTGATAGGAAGCGTAGAGCGAAATTTTAATTTGCTCCTTGATTATCATAACGTGGAAACGCGGTACAAAGATGCGCCAAAAAGCATCATTTGTGACGTCATCAAGACCGCGCCTTGTTTGAAAAATCGGACATTTTAAAAAATTAATTAAAAAATGACTGTTGGGAAAATGAAAGAATTTTCTGGGTCCATGTTTTTTTTTTTTTTGCTTATTCTATCAATTTCAGTGACTAAAAGTACTACTTTAGAATGAAGGAAACAACCGCATTGTTTGTTAACCTTATTTCTTTTTAACTATATATGACTTACGTACATTTTAAACATCATCTTCTTCCCTTATCAGCAACAGAGAAATAAAGATACGGCGCCAAATCTTGCAAGCACGACCCAACCCAGGTTTACAACCAGAATTAACAAGCCTTTGGTTGGCTGCCGCTCGTTATGCGAGTCTGACACCTTCCAATCGGGGTGATATCTCGTTAAAAGAATCTTTCGCTTTCTCTTTGTCAGCTTACGTGACACTACTCCAGGGGATCACCTTCCCTCTCTCCCACAACAAGTCCCTTCTCGACCCTTCCCCCCCCCCTCTCGTTTCTCTCTCCTCTCCCCGATTTCTATCGTTTGATAGAAGCGAATCGAACGCCTTATGACGGCAACTGATGAGCAAGAATGCTACAGAATTGAGGTATTTGTTCTGTATCGGTTGGGATTTATGCAGACTACTCTCTTATGAACTCTCATATGGTCCCTTATATCCATTAGAGAGACAAGCATTCAAATCATAAATGGGGTGGTTTCCTTCAGTCAAAAGTACTACTTTTAGTCATTGAAATGGATAGAATGAGAAAAAAAAAAACATGGACCCAGAAATACTTTGTTTTTTCCAACAGTTTTTTTTAAATTAATTTTTTTAAATGTCCGATTTTTCAAACAAAGCGTGGTCTTTATGACGTCACAAATGGTGCACTTTGCCGCATCTTTCTACTACGTTTCCACGTTGTGATAATCAAGCAGCGAATTAAAATTACGCTCTACGCTTGCTATCAACCATATCGTTGCCAATACACGTGAGTAAAGATGCGAATTAAATATTTTGCACTATGAATGGCAACATAGAATGGCATTTCATCATTTCTGATGTCATCGGCAAGAAATGTAAACAATGAAAGCGCACCGATTTAAGTAATTTTTTTAAAATATTAAACTTAAACAAATTATTTAAAAAATAGTTAGATCCTATGTTTTTAAGCATGTTCTTTCAGAAAAAAGTGCTTTTAAAATTTGGAAACGACCCCATTGTCAGTATGGGTTCAGATTTCAAACTAATGTATTTCCCTATGATATTTACCAAAAATACATTCGTTTTGGACAAGTTTGCTTCAACAATGTGAGAGGAAGCAAGTCGGGGCCTTTGTCTCTGGCAAGCAATTTTGGGAGGCGGCAACTTCGTCCTAATGGATAAGAGCGGCAGCTTCAAATTTTGCCCCGGCTATGAAAAACCAAAGTTCTGTCACTACTTCAACATTAGGAAGGCGAATGGACATTATTTGAAGTTTGAGAATTTAAAGTTGTTGTTAAGTCTACGTGTGATCAAAGTTGACTTTAATGTGATATATATATATATATATATATATATATATATATATATATATATATATATATATATATATATATATATATATATATATATATATATATATATAGATAACAGATACTTAATTAAATTATCAGAAGCACAAGAATTTATGCATTTAACTTTTCTCATAATTCAAAAATGAAAACAGCAAAAAGAAATTCAGGTATAAGAAGCATCAAGTCTGAAGAGTAAGAAAAGTCTCATTTTAATCTGTAGTTATAAAAAACTAAAAACAACATTATTAGTGTATTCATTTCAGTCACCAGTCTGCCTCTATAGGCTAACAAAATATTATAGAATAAAACCCAGTTTTCTAGCATCTTCCTCAGTGTGTGATGGTGACATTGCTTGAATTCATCAGTGCAAGAATTCATTAAACTTCAGTTATACACAATACTGCTTTAGTATGTTTTTTAGCCTTTTCAATTTCGAGAAAAATCTCCCGCTTGTGCAATTCGTTAGAGGAAAAGTTCACATTTAAAAAAAAATATTTAAGAAGAGGATTTTATTCATTCACTTATTAGAACTGAAATTATTGTTACCCTGGTTTGGAATTATTTTATATAGAAAATGCATAAAATTATAATTAATCGGGAAAAAAAAGTTAGAGCTATGGGAGGGGTCCGGACCCTCTGGACCCCTCCCTTGTGTGCGCCACTGTCGGAAACGCTTTCCTGGCGCGGTAGTGGTGACGCAAATCACCAAAAAGACAACCGAATGCGGGAAGAAAACATGTTTATTATCCTTAGTCCAGCAAAAAACTAAGGAAAAAGAACACAAACGAACACACACCCCCTTGAGGTCCGAACATACACTAGATAAAATCGAAATTTTAGAGACTTTTAATACTATGCAATACATTTGTGAATTTAAACAACATTACATTTAAATATAACTACTATACGTAGTGGCATATTAATAGTAGGGGGGGGGGGCGCTAGGAGACTATAGCCCCTCCCATTCTCCCATTTGGTTAAAACTTAAATTGTGATCTGTGCAATGGAATGGAAAGGCTTAGAGCAAATAGTTTCGTTCTGCAATCGTTTTCATTCGATCTGAAAGTTATTGCTTTCAACTTAAACCAGCCATATGTATTTAACTTCGTTCCCAGGTTAAGGGGGCTATAGCCCCCTTTACCTGGGAATACATCATAAGATAGACTTTTGCCTGAAGTTCCTATGTGATATTCTGAATGAGACACATCATAAGATAGACTTTTGCCTGAAGTTCCTATGTGATATTCTGAATGAGACACATCATAAGATAGACTTTTTCCTGAGCATGGTTTTATCTACTCCAGATTCATGAGCATACAGCTAGAGTGCAGCTGCAATCTCTGGATGCTGTAACTGACCGTTTCGGTGAGTGTTTGCTTGCAATTCTGTCTTAGCTTTGGCCATGGGGAGGTAATTTGTAGATTTATATCCAACTGAGGTGCATATAGTGTTTTCAGACCTTTAAAATGTTCGCGAAATTATTTATATTCTTCAGTATACTATATAAGTTTATTTCAAGTAAAAAACCGCATTTAAAGTCCTAAATTTTTCGGGAGAGTGAGCCCTTGTGGAGAAAATTTCTTATTAATTAAACAGGGGCGTCTATCCCTTTAAGATTGATGCACCAATGGCCGTGGTGCATAAGGCATGCACCACGGCCAGTAGGCCGTGGTGCATGCCTCACATCTCCGGTGCATTGAAGAACGTTAGTGAAAATACCGGGCGTGTGTCCCGGATTTCCCGGTGTAACAAAAACCGCGTGTGCGCATGCACCGTCATCTGATGCTTCGGTTTACGGAACGACATCTATCGTGTACACCAGACAAAAACTAACCAGCAATATTGCTGCATTAAAAGTAATAAACATGTTTTCTGATCTTATTCATATCCTGTCTGTCTTATGCTTTGTGTCGTCACTATTGCGTCAGGGAAGTGTTTCCGACCATGCATTGCTGTGTGGTTTCCCATCGTCTAGGTGTACTCTATCTACCCTGAAAATCTGTAAACGTTGTACTGATACACCCTGTATAACAAAGAACCCTTTTTCAAAGCTATTTTATTGCTTTAAGAATTATTATTGAACTAGTGGTACCCGCACGGCTTTGCCCGTAATAGAAAAATTAAAAGGTCTTTTGGTTCGCCTGTATAGTTACAAATAATGTATGGTGAATTTTCTCGCCAATTGGCTTGTGCCCATGTTACGGATCCACGTTATGATAATTTCGTAATTTACTCGTCCATCTTATGATAGTTTTGTTCTTAAAATTGGAATAGAAAAAGAACCACATAGAATTTTCGAAATTTCGCTTCGAGGTGCACACCCCCATGCTATAAACTAACTTTGTGCCAAATTTCATGAAAATCGGCAGAACGGTCTAGGCGCTATGCGCGTCACAGCGATCCAGACATCCAGACATCCTCCGGACATCCAGACAGAGAGACTTTCAGCTTTATTATTAGTAAAGATAAAGAAGACAAGGAAAACTCGAGTATTCTGTTTGTGTTTCTGTAAAACAGATTTTACACTAGAACCTCGATTAACTAAAGCATAAGGGGGAAAAAAGCACCATTTGTTTACAAATATATAACTACTATAATTATAAACAAATTCTTCAATAAATATCGGTCAAGGCTGAAAATGCAATATAAATGTAATGAGACACATCATAAGAAGACTTTAATCTGTTTTGTGTTATTAATAATGCTTTTAAATGTATTTTTTGTTCTTTAATTTGAAGCATAAATGCTCAGTTAAAAAATACTTCACTAATAATAAAGCTCAAAATCTCTCTGTCTGTTCTGTAGGATGTCTGGATCTCTGTGACGCGCATAGAAAGATCTCTGTGACGCGCGCCAGCGCCTAGACCGTTCGGCTGATTTTCATGAAATTTGGCACAAAGTTAGTTTGTAGCATGGCGGTGTGCACCTCAAAGCTATTTTTCGAAAATTCGATTTTGTTCTTTTTCTATTCCAATTTTAAGAACATTTTCCGGAGCAAAATTATCATAATATGGACGAGTAAATTACAAAATTATCATGACGTGGAATGGGACAGCGAATGAACATAGCCAATTGGCGAGAAATTCGTCATCTATTATTTGTAAATATACAGGCGAACCGATTACCTTTTAATTTTCAACTACGGGCAAAGCCGTGCGGGTACCACTAGTGACTAAATAAAACAGTAACGTACTTTCAGGTTCAATTGCTTTCGAACTGAATAGTAGTTAAAAAGAAGCAAGAATTATATAGTATTCCAAAAATTTACTAATAAAGCTGGGGAAGGGGGGGGGGGGAGAAAAGGAAATTTATCAAAAATATAAGTGAAAGAAGAAATACACAGGTAATTCGGTACCTGTGGCAGCGGGTAAGCTCACGCTGACTTTGAAGGGATATTGCCAAAAGTAAACAAATAAATAATGTAATGGGGTGGTTTCCTTCAGTCAAAAGTACTACTTTTAGTCATTGAAATGGATAGAATGAGCAAAAAAAAAAAAAAAAAAAATTAAATGGACCAGGAAAATACTTTCATTTTCCCAACAGTTTTTTTTAATTAATTTTTTTAAATGTTCAATTTTTCAAACAAGGCGTGGTCTTTATGACGTCACAAATGATGCAATTTGGAGAATCTTTCTACTACGTTTCCACGTTATGATAATCAAGCAGCGAATTAAAATTGCGCTCCACGCTTGATATCAACCATATCGCTGCCAATACACTTGAGTAAAGATGCGAATTTAATATTGTGTTCTGTGAATGGCAACATTGAATGGCATTTCATCATTTGTGATGTCACACGACAGAAGTGTAAACAATGAAAGCGCAACGATTTAAGTAATTTTTTAAAAATATTAAACTTAAATAAATTATTTAAAAAATGGTCAGGTCCTATGTTTTTAAGCATGCTCTTTCAGAAAAAAATACTTTTAAAATTTTGGAAACGACCCCATTACTTAATAAACTTTAATGAAACTGATGTAGATTAAACGGGGTTAAATTTAAAATAATTTCGAATAAAAGAGGTTTTACTGTACATGCAATAATCATTTGCTTCGATGATACTTTGTAACTTTTCCCTAGATCAGAGGAATAGAAAAATATATGTGGAATTATATTCCTTAATATAAACTCCATCATTTCCCCCCTACCCTATTCGGAATTCGCGAATAAAAATTCCCAATTCTTCGGATGGTAGCACCAACACGAGTCCATAAAATCCAAACCAAACAATCATTTGTTTCTCCCGTCTAGAATCACCATACATCTTCTTCGCAATTGAAATTAATGACTACGAATTGTTTCCCAAGCTTGCTCTTTGTTATTTCACTCATTTGTCAAAATGCGTTTCGTCTTCACTAGGGGGCGCCGTCATACCGTGAGAAGAATTGAAGCAGATGTTCCAGAACGCGTGTTCTAATTGGAAGCTGCCGTCGCTCGTTCAAAATCTACGGCATCGTGGGAAGTTGGTATGGTATCTATGTTTGATGATCAAAACCTTTTAGTGAAATATGAGGATGGTTCATATAATTTCCAAGCATTGCGTTGAAGGGAGAGAGGGCAGTATGAGAAAACAGCCAATTACACGATCCCTGCGCCGTAAATCTAATTGCATGGAGTACTCAAAAGTTTGAAATCGTAACGCTGGTAGATAATACAATTGTTAATGCAGAAGGAAAACAGAAACAATGCATTCTTGTGATTTAAAAATGCGAAGTTTGTTTTTACTTTCTTGTACGAAGTGAAGGAAATATTGTGTTCAAGAAAAAGTTTTCACTCAAATTGCAGTCTAATGTTTCATTTTTTGTTTTCACCCCTTCTCTGAAAGATATTTTGTGAGTTTTTTTTTTTGGCGCGTCCGTTCATACCAGGGTTCTCAGATTTTTGAAACAAAAAAAAATACTACTTCCTCCGAAAAAATACCACAAAATACTACATTTTTGGTGCCATCTACTGAAAAAAAATGAAATTTTAAAATATCAGTACTTAGGCAAATTATTAACGATTTGTTTTCGTATTTACATAATATAGGACTTTAAGTTCTAGTGATGGGCATAATCGAGTTCTCATAATCGAATCACTCGATTATTCAAGATCATTCGAGAACTCGATTACCACGAGTTCTCGATTATCGCATCTCGAGTTCTCGATTATCACTTCGAGTTCTCGATTAATACTTTTCGAGTGCTCAAGCGATGAACTTCTCGAGTTCTCGATTATCTCTTTTCGAGTGTTCGAGCGATGAACTTCTCAAGTTCTCGATTATCACTTTCCGAGTTCTCGAGCGATGGACAGCTCGAGTTCTCGATTATCACTTTCCGAGTACTCGAGCGATCAACTGCTCGAGTTCTCGATTGTCGCTTTCCGAGTGCTCGAGCGATCAACTGCTCGAGTTCTCGATTTCAAAAGATCTCGATTATCAATCACTCGATTATCAGAAGTACTCGATTCCCGAGATCTCAATTATCAAAAGATCTCGATTATGCCCATCACTAGTAAGTTCCTTAAAAATATATATATAAATATCTTTATAATAATACATTAAATTGTTCGTTTTATTTTTCCTTTTCGGCCACTGTAGCCAGACGTAGTATTCCTGATACTACGGTAGTATTTGAAATACTACGCCATATATTTGAAGCGAAAAAATACTACCATAGTATAAGAAATACTACGTCTGGCAACGCTGGTTCATACATAGGTTCTTGCGATTGTGTTACCCGTTTTGGCGGTAAGTGGTAGAAGGGTGAAGTTTCTTATGTAGGCTCTGTACAGAGTCTAGCTGTGCGCCACCTTTTTTTGGTTGCAGTCGGGTGTTTGAAAAAGGCTTTTTTGTGGTAAATATTGTGACGTTATCTGATGTACACATGCAGTATTTCCTTGATCTCGACGATCCTTGATCTCGAAAAAAAACGGCAAATCGCTCCTTTGGACGAAGAGTGCCACAATGCGAAGAAATGAAATTTTAGAGGAGAAGCGTTTTAAGTTTAACTCTTCAGGAAATTTGCTGTGCTATCCAGAGGTTAATATTAGAATAAAAAATCTGTCATTATTTTCCAAAGAAGATAAAACCCCTTTAAGCGAAAAAAAAAAAAACAAAAAAAGAAAGAAAATTAAAATTTTCTTAATGTGGCACTCTTTTTCCAAACGAGCGATACGCTTTAATTACGAAGAAATAATTACAGTTGAAATCTCTGAAAACCGAAATATTTCGCGGTTATAAAAAAAATTCCTTAAAGTAAGAAAAATATAATGGGATATATATATTGCCAATACTTTCCAAAGTGCACTAAACAGGTTTATAGCTCAAATCATTGCGAGAAAATATCTTGACACAAGAAAAAAAAAAGTAGTGTTCTGACAAAAAATAAATAAATAAAACTAAAAATAAAAATAAAATGAACTTTTGGAACATTGATACATTCACACGCATACACCATACAATTATTCCTTTATTTTTTCTATGGCGTACAGACACAAGTTCTCCAAAATACTCGAGAGATTTCGTACTCGGCAATGGTCAAAATCATTTTTTGGTTGGCAGTACAACACATAAATACGCACAGACATCAAGGAAAAACTAAACTGATAAAGATAAAGTGTCGTTTTCGGATTGTTTTAAAATTGAGAACTAGGAATTTACAAGCTGCTGGCGATTTTCTTGCGGGGCTGGGGAGAAAGATAATGTCTCCTTTTCGGCAGATCTGCGACCCGAACCACGGGTTGAAGACTTCTGTCGCCCCCCCCTACCACCACTCCCAGAGGTTCTATTTTTCTGAACTGAACTGAACGTCAGAAAGATGTCGATTAATGAAAATATTTAGGACAAAATATTTTTTTTACAATTTTTTTTTTTTTTTTTGACTTTGTTTATGTTAGTGTAGGGGAACAGTGACCTATCAGAAACAGGGGCGGATTTAGGGGAGGGTCAAAGGGTCGGCTGACCCCCTATGACAAGATTTTTTTAATGATCATTATTCAAACTTCAAACTTTTAGATCCGAAAAAATAGTATCTGGAGTTAGTTTTCCCTTTTTTACTTCGTTCTGTAAAGTTTTTCTTCCCAATACGTCGTAATCCAAAGGATATGACTGATTTTGTTTATTGGGCTACTGCTATTATGAGTTTTTTGTTCATTTTCAAAGGAACAATCACCTCTAATGAGTTTAAAGTTTTTTCAGAGCACTCTTCCACTTCAAACCACAACGTTTTGTGTGCTATAAAATATTCATGTAAATGTGTCTATCTATGTATTTAATATGCTAACGTGACCAGCCTGTCTACCAAAGAAATATGATTTTTAGTGAAAATTTGCGGGAATTTGACCCATGGCACAGGTTACGCCTGTATGACGTAACCTGTTTTTGAATAAACGTAACCTGTATTGAAAAATTTAGGAGCAGGGGGTTTACCTGGGCGTAACCTGGGGGTAACCAATTGGCGTAACCTGTATTGAAAAATTTAGGGGCAGGGGGTAATTTGAAAGGGTTTTGATTTAAATTTTTAGTGGTGGGGGTCGTAACCAATGAGGGGGTATGCCATCACCCTTCGGGGGGTGGCACCCCTGTTTAACTGATTTTTTATACGGTATAACACGCTGACCATTGAAACTTGACCCCCCTTTCCAAAAATTTCGGATCCGCCCCTGATCAGGAGGGGGGGGGGGTCCGGACTCCATGCCCCCTTGGCTACGTCCCTGGGGGCGGATACAGACTATCATTTTAGGGGAGGTCATGCTGAAAAATGCCCGCTCTCCCTCCCCATGAGCGAAGGACGTGAAAAGATTCCGAAACTGCTTGGGTGTCAATAAAAAGCACTAAACTGGCCAGGAATAAGGCCACTTCTGTGACATAAAGGTCACTAATTGATTTCATTAGCAATGAAAAGAAACATTTTAAATATTAACTTTTCAAAATAATTAATGAATTGAAAATGTTAAAAAATCGTTTATATTTTACAAAAAAAAAAGTGTTTGAACACAATGTGGACGGTTAATATTGTCGACGGTTTGGCAGGCACGTAGCTAGAACTTTGTTAAGGGGGGGGTCCAAGGTTTCACGAACTTCAAAAGAGGAGGCATGCTAAAGAAAAATTAGTAGCTCATATTTACGTTAAAAAATAAATCCAATTAAAACTAATTATTAAAATATGATAATTAACTAAAATTAATTAAATAATTGAAATTGATAGAGCATTTATTAAAAAAATATTTAACAAAAATTTTACATTAAGTGGCAAAAAAATTATTGTCAGTTTATAAAATTAACATTAAACTAAAAGTTTTCCCATACTAAGTTTTCATGCATGGATAGAAAAATTCCATCACATAAGCTTCCTCTGTTCTGATGCTTTGAAAATGAGTGATATAATTCCTATTAATAAAAAGTTCACAATAAAAGAAAATCGGAAAACGAAAACTGTTCTATGGATTACTTGGAAAACGCAGGTAATAGTTTAATAAAATATTAAAGCTTTGTAATATATTTAAACAAAATATGTACAAGTCATTTTATTTGAAAAAAATAAAGAAATCTATATCTATCGAGTCGAATGTATAACTATGAATGCAATATAACGTAATTCCGCCACCCTGTCCGATTTGAACAAGATTTCTGGCAAAATTCAACCACCCTCTCGACGAAAATATTAGCAAGGTTTCATTTAAAAAGCTTGAACTAGTTCTTTATTTATCTACTTTATAACATTCTTTTGATTATACGAAATTGAATGAAGTTTCTAATTTTATCCGTTTTCTAATTATCATTTCTAACCATCATTTAAAAACTTCAACAAACTATTAACTCTTTGATGGATGGAGACTTCCTTTGCTGCAATCATTAAAAAAAAAAAAAAAAATGCGTATTGCCGTTTTTTTTTTAAATCGTTATTATTATTTTTTTGGTAAAATAAGCTATCTTAGGATCCGTTATGGTATTTTTTTTCTCTTTCGAATGGGGCTTCGTTAGAGGCTTTAGCCTTTTCGGATCTAGTGCGAACCACCGATATGGCATCTAGTCTTTCAAATGCTACCATTAAGGCGCGGATGTGACTGCACAGGAAATTTCGATGCCGAGTTTCCACCAGATGGAGACACATGAGCTCTCTTCGGAGCGAAACTGCACTAGGGGTTTAATTTTGTCAAGCCAAACGAATACCTGAGAGATCTTTTACCTGTCGAGTAATGGAATGTATGGTGAATGAAATTAAGCATCTATGTATTTTTATTTTAACAACATTTTGGAAAAAATGCAAATGATTGCTTTTTATAAATGTTTTTTATAAGGTCATGAATGATTTAAACATTATTGGCGATTTTCCTCTGATGTTTTCAATTTGATGTTTCATTTAAAAGATCAAGAGGAGGCATCGCACCCACCTATCTCACCACCAAACACGAGTTCAGTTTATTCTGCCAATACAAAAAAAAAACTTCTGTAGAAATCAGTCTTTTTCAAATTAAAAGTATAATTGTAAACAACTACAGGGTAAATGGCAATATACTCTATTACGAATTATCGTGTCAATATTTGATTATAACCGAGTTACTTTACTGTCTTTATTAGCAGTAAGCAAGTGTTCGACTCGAAAATTTCATGATTTGGAGTCAAACGTCAAGTTTTGATCATTAAGGTAATCTTCGTCCCGTTTGCGATTGCGATAATACAGTAGCATTAAATTAGATACATTTTCAACAATATGTAATATGCATAAAGCTAGCCAATTTTTGAAATCAAAACTCATAGGTTTCTTATAGCCTCAGTTTGTAAATTTTTTGCTCAACAGTCATCTGATGTTCAAAAGCCTAAAGACAATCTTTTGTAAAAAAATCTTAGAATGATTGTGGTTAAAAATCCAGTAATGATTTAAATCTACCTTCCAAAATTCATCTAACAATAATAACACTTCTGATTCTTTCATTTTCAAATTGGTATAACTTCCATTCTAGGAGCGATTTTGTAATCATCATGTATTCTCGAAAGCATATCATATTTTATAACGTAGGTATTGACTTTTTTTTCTTTCTTTTATGTGATATTAGTAAAAGATATTCTATTGCAAGAAATAGCAAATAATTTTAACTTGAAGAAATTAAGAGTTTAAAAAAAAAATCTAATATAGACGTGAAAAACACAAGAAAATGTACCTCGCATTGACCTTTTTTTAATTATATGCGCAGTAAATAGCAGAAACTTTCACCTAGTAATTTTATAGTTAAATGCACATGTCCGTTTTTTGTTACGTTTAATACTACCTTCGCAATTTACTAATGATGGATGCATAGACGCTTATTAAATAATTCCTCAGTAAAAAGGCGGTAAATACTAATCAGAAAATTTATTCCAATGAAACAAATACAAATATGCTTTTCTTGAAAAACGGAACAACATCGAAGAAAGATTTTTTCTTCAGTTAAAAATGACTAGCTGCTCTTCTCTTGGGACCATAGACTCACATTTCAGTAAGATTTAAAAGTACGAATTTCTAATAATTACTTTTAAATTACATGTGTTAATATGGCCGAACTTGCAATTTCATAAACTGATTACAGTAAAATATTCAAGTAATTTTCAATTTCATTCTTCGCTTCATAAAATTTTGATACAGCGAAAAGTAATTTCGTTGCATCAACTTCAAATTTATTTATTCACTTATGTTCAAAAAAAAAAAAAAAAAACGAACTTTTCAGGATTACAGTTTAAAAGTTGTAAGCTTCCGGGGAGATAAGTAATCTATTATTGTTAAAAATAAACTAAAAGTTTAAATAAGATTATTAATCAAAATATTAAATGAATCTGAAATAAATCATACCAAAAATATAAAGTTCAAAAATAAATTAATAATTAATATTTATTTTTTCTCATCCTCAATCACACGAAATGTGTAGAATTTTTTTTTCGTTGCTGTCGGAACTTAGTTTTTAAATGGGAAAACATATTAACACATAAATTGCTCGTATTGTTAAGAAAACTTTAAAAGGAAACACTACAACTTACCTAGTTTATGTACACTTAATTTTCTTCTGATTACAATTTTGTTCAAGATATGTTTCCGATAAGCGCGTGGTAGAAAAAAACTGTGTGTTAAAACAGAAAATAATAGGAATTTCAATTACTAATTCACCAGGGATGCACCTCACTCTGGCTGTCCTTCATGCAGCATGTGTCTAGGAAATCAAGTCCAAACGGGAAATGAGACTGGGGAATGTTTGTTTACAATTACTTTGCCGATGGCAATGTGGTGGGCTGAGGGAGAGGGGCCGAATTTCAAGGTCACAACCCAGTTGGGTTGAATTGGAAATTCGTCGTTTTCGGACGGATTCTTCGTGACACAGGAAGAGACCGGCGGCAACTGGGAACCCGCAGTTATTTCACGAGGTTCTCGTGTTCTGAATTGACTCGGACGCGGGAAAATTGTCGATAAATGGCAATATTTAAGGGGAAAATACCGGGTTTCATAAAATTTCTCTCTTTGGAAAATTTTTGTTGTCGTGAGGTGCAACAACCGAGAAAAAGCAGAGAGTGGTCTTTCGGGAAGGGGGGGGGGGGTCCGGACCCCATGGACCCCCCCCCCCTTGGCTACGTCCTTGGGTTTGGGAGGGGTTATGACCCCCATGACCCTCCCCTTGTATCCGCCACTAGTAAAGATGTTCAGGTTTTTTTTAATACATTTTTTTTTAGTGCAGTCAAACTGATGGAGTAAACTCATGGGGGATTAAAATAAAAATTTGGGTAAAAATTTTAGGGTGAAAACTTTCGTGAATAGAATACAATATTACCTTTACTTCACGGAAGGAAGTAAAATTTATTTAAAAAGTTCTTTCTTTTTATACAGTCTCAGCTTTATGCGCTGAATGGTACTACAATGTTTTAATCTTCGTCATAAATTTGTGGTTTTGATAGGTTTTCTTCAAAAGATAGTAATAAGTTTTTAGAATTAAAAAAAAATTTAAATTTTGACATCTTGAATTCAAATTATGTTTTTCGCAATGTGTGTATGCAGGCGTGTGTGTTTGTGTGTGTGTGGGGGGTATGTGTGTTGTGTGTAGGGGTATGTGTATGTTTGTGTAGGCATGTGTGTTTGTGTGCAGGCATACGTGTGTGATTAGTTGTGTGTATGAATGTGTGTGTATGTGGGGGGGGGGAGGTATGTGTATGAGTGTATAGGCATATGTGTTTGTGTGTGTGCAGACATAAATGTGTGGGTAGTTGTTTGTATGTGTGTGTATGTGTTTGTGTGTGTGTGCATGTGTAGGTGTCTGTATGTATTTGTGTGTGTATGTGTGTAGGTGTATGTGTGTGTATGTGTTTGTGTGTATATGTGTGTGTAGGTGTATGTGTGTGTAGGTGTATGTGTGTGTAGGTGTATGTGTGTGCAGGTGTATGTAGGTGTATGTGTGTATGTGTTTGTGTGTGTGTGCGTATGTGTATGTGTGTGTGTAGTTGTGTATGTATGTGCGTGTGTGTAGGGCATGGATGCAACCTGGAGATGGCTTTCGCTATAGGAGCAGCATCGTGAGGAGCCGGTCGACGGTGATGGTGCGGAGGGTGGCGGTGGGAAAATAAAATCAAAGGACATCAAAACAGTCAAGTGAGAACAATAAGCAATCGTGATTGCTCAAAAAAAAAAAAAAAAAAAAATGCTTGTGCTAAGAACTACAGCTTTAGCCCAATTTTATAGAAGCTCGTTTGGAAGAAGAGTGCCACAATACGAAATTTTTAATTTTTTTTTTCGCTTAAAGGTCTTTATAGGACCGTTATCTTCTTTGGAAAACAATGTCAGATTTTTTTGTTCGAATATTAACCACTGGAGAGCACAGCAAACTTAATTTTCTTATTGCACATTGCCTGAAAAATTCAACTTGAAACGCTTACCCTGTCAATGGGGTTGTTTCCTTCAGTCAAAAGTAGTACTTTTAGTCACTAAAATTGGTAGAATAAGCAAAAAAAAAAAAAAAAAAAAATAACATGGACTCAGAAAATTCTTAAATTTTCCCAACAGTTATTTTTTTAATTAATTTTTTAAACTGTCCGATTTTTCAAACAAGGCGTGGTCTAGATGACGTCACAAATGATGCACTTTGGCGCATCTTTCTACCACGTTTCCACGTTATGATAATCAAGAAGTGAAATAAATATTGCGCTCTACGCTTGCTATCAACCCTATCGTTGCCAAAACACGTGACAAAAGATGCGAACTAAATATTGTGGTCTGTGAATGGCAACACTGAATGGCATTTCATCATTTGTGATGTCATCGGCAGAAGCGTAAATAATGAAAGCGCACCGGTTAAAGTATTTTTATTTCAAATATTTAACTTCGAAGAATTTAAAAAATGGTCAGATTCTATGTTTTTAAGCATGCTCTTTCAGAACTAAATACTTTTAAAATATTGGAAACGACCCCATTTTCATTTTTTCGTATTGTGGCACTCTTCTTCCAAATGAGCGTTATATATATATATATATATATATATATATATATATATATATATATATATATATATATATATATATATATATATATATATATATATATATATATATATATATATATATATATATATATATATATATATATATATATATATATATATATACATATATATATATTACAGAAAAATATGACAATAAAAGCGTATGAACAAAAACATTCTGCATTTCAGAGAGAGTTTAGATGAAATACATCCTTTATGTTAGTAACAATTTAGGCCCCTATAAGGGCCATTTACTTAGGACATAATACACCGACATCATCTCATAATATGTAATAGGAAGACAGGAGAAAAACATACAATGGCTTCGGGGACAAACTTTTATAACTGGCAGTTTTATCTATTGGCGAGATCTTGTCGCGTGTGCGATGTTTATCTCGCGCTTGGTGCCCCGCTGCTGAGAAAGCTTTTCAAAATAATAACCTGGGATTGAAAAAATGGGAGTGGAAGTTGAAGTTTATTGTCGGAAGGCTTTTTTGAAAGCTGAACTCGATAGGTACCAGCGGGTTTGCTTTCGAGATAATATCGCACTTATCGTGTTATTAATACACAAAGATTGGAAGAAGAGGTCTTGTGTATTTGCAGATAGGGGATTGGGGATGATAAGAGAAGGAATCTCGTATGGCGAAAAGATGGTATCGTGGGGCAGATGAAATATGCTTTTAGGGATAATTGAATGTATGACTGAATCGTATCAAAGTGTTTTCAAGTGCTGTTACATTATCTGAGTGGCAATACTATAAATGAATCCATTTCCAAAAACAGGAAAAAAAAAAAAAAGAAAAAAGAAAACCCTATGAAGTTGGACACACACCATCAAAAGTTCAACATCGGTGAAGTCTTTCTCGTATGAACCGTATTTGCTTAAAAGAACTCCAGAATGTTTTCTGCGCTTTTACTGTTAGCACAGAAGCACAGACAGAACTGTAAAAATACATCAATATAAAAATATGTCATCTCGGAAGAAAATTTTAGTTGAAGCTAATGGGGTTGTTTCCTTCAATCAACAGTCACTGAAATTGATAGAATAAGCCAAAAAAAAAAAAAAAAAAAAAAAAACATGAACCTAGTAAATACTTTCATTTTCCAACAGTTTTTTTTTAAATAATTTTTTTAAATGTCCGATTTTTCAAACAAGGTGTGGTCTTTGTGGCGTCACAAATGATGCACTTTGCCGCATCTTTCTACTACGTTTTCACGTTATTATATTTTTATAATAACGTGAATGGTAAGCAGCGAATGGTAAGCAGCGAATTAAAATTGTGCTCTACGCTTGCTATCAACCCTATCGTTGCCAATACACGTGAGTACACTGTTAAAACTACAGGTTGCATTTGGCACATTTCAAGGGTGAAAAGCTTGTTCACCAGCGGCACTCTTTACGGTGCTGAAATTTCACCCTTAACACGGGCGAAAAACCGGCACCCTTCACCCAACGTGCAACGCGGCGAAAAACGGAACCCTATGGTAGAACATTGGCACCCTCTGTTTCCTGTAGCTGAGCCCCCCCCCCCCCTCGGTTTTGTGTGCATTTCTATAAACAATTGTATACATTATTATTTATTATTTTGAGTTATAAAAGTCTTGGTACATTTTCCACATTGAATAGTTCTGAAAATGATTAAAACTTGTACTTTAAGGCATTTGATCACATTTCAACTTTCGAACATAGTTCAGAAGTGTTCATGACTTAAATTTGTCTGCCGTGCACTAATTTTCGTACATCCACTTGGATTGCTCGGAAATTTTAATATGTTATTGGCATTTACTGCAGCACGATCGTACGGAAAATGAAGAGCGTAGGTGCTATTTGTAAATAAATCATTTACGCGAACAATAAATATTCAATTATATTGCAATCATGGAAAAATAAAATCGTTTCATAAACGTTCGAAATTTTAATCAAGAATATAAAAGAGCATTTCGATAAATTAAAAGCCAAAACAAATTCTAACGAGTTATTCATTCTTACTATTACTAGAGTGACGAAAAAAGCTCAGTCATTCGCTTTAAGCAATAACGCCGAGGAAAGCTAGTTAACTTAGACACGAGATAACAAATAAAAAAAAAATCGAGACGGAGAAGAAATTTCTTTTTCTCAATCCGCTTTCTTTTTTTTTTTTTTTTTTTTCGTGCTTTTAAGTTTTTGTTATTTGCATCATCGTAATTAGAGTTTCCATTCACTTGCTTAGTGCATCACATTTCTAACAATAAATCTCTTAGTTAAAAATCCACAAGATCGTTGACAATACAAGCAAGTAAAACCACATAGTCAAAATTAATAGTTGAAATAACTTTTCAAATATCATCTAATTTAAGCCTTTTGATTATTAAATGTTACTTATCCGGTGCTGATAGCTATTTTTAGGTAAAATTTATGCATGATAGAAATAGCAAATGTACATAACGGCCAACTGAAGAATCAACGTACCTTTGAAACACTTTTAAATATGTTCGAAAGCCTTAAAAGCTACACTATGATCAAATGCCTGTACTTACGCGAAACTTTGAAGAGTAAATCGCAGAAACTCATGAGTTTTAATCCAATTTTGTACTTCATTCAATGGGAAAGTGCATGTGCATAGTTATTCTTGCGTCCGCCATTGATTGTGGTTGAATGATGTCAGAGCGGAGAGCGCATGCGCCAACGTTTCACCCATGCATTTAGGAGGTCCGTTTTCACATTTATTAGCGTCATTCACCTTGATCACATTTCCTAGCCTCTCTTACACCCTGAGGTACCGTGTTTTCACCGCAGGGAGCCAAATAGTTAGTCAAAAGCACCCGTAGTTTTGACAGTGTAAAGATGCGAATTAAATATTTTGGACCGTGAATGGCAACACTGAATGGCATTTCATCATTTGTGATGTCATCGGCAGAAGCCTAAAACGATGAAACAGTACCAGGCGCCTTGCCTTCAGAAGACAACACAATATAGATAGTGGTGCCATCTATGGACAGTTCGAGAATTTAGAATCAGGCCAGGAGCCGAATAACTTTCTGGTCTGGCACCCCCAGAGGTATCGTTTCACTTGGAGGACATTGTGCCCACGAGCATATTTAACGTCGCCCAGTCACCATTAATGACGACGGTGGATCTCCGGTCCCAAGTCGAATGCCTTAAACAATCAGGCCACCACGGTCCGAACGCTACCTACTGGAGTTTAGGGTTCATCCAATGGAGTGAGGGTTAAAATTTCAACTATTAAAATATCACCAAACAAGCAATTGCTTCGTTCAAGTGTAGTAACAATTTTCATCCGCCATACCTTCACGGATGATTTTCTAGTAAATAAATAAGAATGATAAGATACTTGCAGTTGCTGCAGAACATTGCACAGGTTATTGAAAGCTAGTTTAAATATAAATCCATTATTAAAACACTCATGTAATTATATGGAATTAATTTAATTGAAACTTATATTTTGTTTACTATGAGAATGCAGAAAACCCCCATGCAACAACAATTACGGAGTTCAATAGAATAATCCTGCATCAGAGGGACATATCATTGCATTGAAAATTGATTTTCTTTTAGGCCTTCTTTACGCGCGCCAGCTTAGTTGAATCAACTCTGGAACGAGCGGTTATCAGGTTCAGTGGCACAGCAAGTAATATTTTCTGGGAGGGATTTTCAAAATAAAAAAAACATATTGCTTTCTTTCTCATTCAATGGGGTGATTTCCTTCAGTCAAAAGTATTACTTTTCGTCATTGAAATGGATAGAATGAGCAAAAAAAAAAAAAAAAAAAAAAAAAAAAAAAAAAAAAAAACATGGACCCAGAAAATACTATCATTTTCTAACAGTTTTTTTTAATTACTTTTTTTAAAACGTCCGATTTTTCAAACAAGGCGTGGCCTTTATGACGTCACAAATGACGCACTTTGGCGCATCTTTCTACCACGTTTCCACGTTATGATAATCAAGAAGTGAATTAAATATTGCGCTCTACGCTTGCTTTCAACCATATCGTTGCCAATACACGTGAGAACAGATGCGAATTAAATATTGTGGTCTGTGAATGGCAACACTGAATGGCATTTCATCATTTGTGATGTCATCGGCAGAAGCGTAGATAATGAAAGCGCACCGGTTAAAGTATTTCTTTTTTTTTTTAATATTAAACTTAAACAAAGAATTTAAAAAAATGTTCAGATCCCATGTTTTTAAGATTGCTCTTTCAGAAAAAATACTTTTAAAATTTTGGAAACGACCCCATTGTCGCATCAATGGAGTCTAAGGGGGCTATAGCCCCCTTAGCCCCCCCCCCCTGGATCCACCACTGGCAGAGAGTAATTTATAGTAGTTTTTTACTAGTAATTCTCTAATTTTGTTACATTAGTTGTTTATAGCATTCATAATTTGTTTTTTCTAATTATGCATCATTGAACTTTGAACTTAACGTATTAATTACGTTACAAGTTTGTTAGGTAAAATGATTCAGTTGCGTGAAAAATTCTTGCAAATCATGCGCATAACCAAAAAAAAAAAAAAAAAAAACACACATAAATAAATAAAAAATAAAATTTAAAAAGCTGTATGAAAAGCGTAAAATAAAATGGACAAATACTGATTGTAATTGTGTTTGAGAAAAAACGAAAAAAAAATGATAGTTGAATTTCTTAGATGCATGAAAAAATATTACTAAAAAGTATTTTCAATGAAACATTTAAAATTAAAAAAATATATATGATTTACAAAACTGTAAGCTTAAGATGATATTTCATCATATGCAGGACCTGATTATCGAAAAGGGCAACTGGGCCACGGCCTAGGGGCCCCACTTTTTAGGAACCCCCAAATGGCTAAAAAAATTTTTAGCCAGAGGTAATTATTTTCGCCAAGTTTGATTGCAGAGTGCCCCCAAAAAAAGTGTTCGACCTAGGGGCCTCCAATACCTTAATCAGGCGCTGATCATACGGTGTGCTTAAAACAGTCATTTCGGAAAGCAGTTCGATGAAAAGTTTTTAATTTTCTTTTTTAACTAGTTTAAGTTAAAGTCAAAAAAAAAAAAATTAATTTTGCCTATGTTACGAATAAATAATAACTTTAAAAACCTGCTCCGTGCAAAAGAAGACCCTTTCAAGTTTCATCAATGAAAACCCTCCACCAATAAGCTTTTAATAAATCGTTCGCTTTCAAAAATGAGAGATTCATCGAACATAATGCGCAAATTAAATTCACCGCCCGACCGAAAATAACCTCAAAAGCGTGGCCCCGCATAAATAAACCGAGATTCGGGTAGGCGCGCGTGCGATCCGGCGCGACTCCGACCATTCGCAGGAGGGAGGACGGTGGTCACGTGACGGACGGATGTCACTTCACCTGAGTGGGCCACGCGGCCTGCCTCTCCAGCGGGAGGCTCTTTTTTTTTTTCTAAATGACAGTTCCATGCGTTGTTTTCTGATTCCTTTCTTATTTTCCGCATGTAACTTTTCCTGGAACATATTCACTCACTTTCAATATAGAGTTTTTAACAGAGGGCTCGCTTTTTTTTTTTTGAACGAAAGTGGGGGGGGGGGAGGAGAAAATGAGAAACATAGTGAATTTCATGAATTCTGAAAGCATTATAACTACGTAAAAATTGAAAATAGCATAAGAATTCAAGATAGGGGAGGGTGACTCAAAGCGGGTAGATTTTCAAAGAGCGCTCGAAAATTGTAGTTTTTTTTTATTTTTATTTTTATTGCAACAATGTCGGTTTTATTTCCTAGCCCGGTTCTTGAACTTCAAAATAAAAAGTGATTTTTGTATTATTTCAAACCCAATATTTTTTTATTATCAAACTTTACAAACATTTGAAAAACCCGCTTTGCCCTACCAGGGAGCCAAAAGCGTGTAAACTTAACTAATTGTGGTTTGGTACATTTTCCAATCAAATATGAAGTTATAAATGATTAAAATAGTTTATTAGCTCCCTGCCATTATATAAAAAATCATAAAACAGTTGTACTTATCCAATTTAAAGTCAGCACATTTGTTTATAAAACAAAAGGAAGTAACTGATTAAATTAATAGACTAATTAATTGCCATCCTAAAAAATAACCTTTTAATGTTATACTTATCCTATTAAAATAGAAAATCTAAGTCAGCACACGAGTCAAGAAATTATAAATAAATATATGATTAAATCCTATATCCGCTTTGCCCAAAGGCACGTTCTTTATTTCAATAATTATAACCTTACATTTAAAAAAGAAACAAACGAAATGACTATCGTAATTTGTAGGTGGATGATGTCAGAATAACGTAATATTATTGACAATAAAAAAATAAGCTGTTCTTCGACTAATCACAAGTTACAAAACTTCATTTTTCTTAGAAATGTATCATTTTTTAAATTTTAATCCTGGTTGCGCCACACAGTTTCACTGCTGCTTCGCTGGGACTAATTAAAACTCGGGGATGTTCATATAAACACGACATACGCATGCATTCCCGCTTTCACACCATAGGGGGGGGGGGATATACGAAGGCCTACCCGCTTTGGGCGACCTACCCGCTTTGGGCCACCCTTTCAAACGTGTTTTGAAGTCACACTCACAAGGAACCATTTCTTCAATGAAAAAGAAAAGATCACTCTGAAGACGATTTCATGATGAAATTTCTTACTTTGAGCAAAATGTTAGGTGGTATACTTATGGAAACAGAGTGAGATTTTGGCGAGAATCGCACAATCCCGCTTGCCGCGTTCTAAAAAGCGTTAGCCCTGATCAAGATAAAAATACTTCGGAATCCCCAAAAGAAGTCCGATTACTTTAAATTTAATTACTAGAAGTTTAACTGTCTAATATTATACATGGGTATGGGGTTACCTTAAAGCAGCGTTCCCGACCAGTGGGTACGCGAAACATAATCACTAATGGTGGGCATAAACATTAAAAATAAATAAATAAATATCATAGAAACGTATAGGATTCATATTTAAAAAAAATTGATAATAGGATAATATTAAACAGTACAGTTGTTAATGTGTGCTGTCGATGATCGAAAATACGGATACGGCATTAGATATGTTTCTTTTCTTTCTTTTTTTTGGAAATGCACTTTTGAATTTAGTGGAAACCCAAACCTGTAAACCCGCCACTGTTGATCATCTTTACTAATAATAAAGCTGAAAGTCTGTCCGGAGGATGTCTGCATGTCTGTGACGCGCATAGTGCCTAGACCGTTTGGCCGATTTTTATGAAATTGGGCAGTTAGTTTGCAGCGTGGGGGTGTGCAACTCCAAGCGATTTTTTGAAAATTCGATGTGGTTCTTTTTCTATTCCAATTTTAAGAACAAAAATATCATAAGATGGACGAGTAAATCACGAAATTATTATAACGTGGAACCGTAACATGGGTACAAGCCAATTGGTGAGAAAATCCACCATACATTATTTGTAAATACAGGCGAACCAAAAGACCTTTTCATTTTTCGATTACGGGCAAAGCCGTGCGGGTACCACTAGTATAATATAAAGGTTATGAAAAGATATTGATAGTGGAATTATGGAATCTTAATAACGAAAAAATAGTTCATTTACTATTAAATTAATCATAGAGAAGGTATCTGAATCCCTCTCAAACTTTAAATCAAGTATTATTCTTTTTTTTTGAATAAAAATGTTCCCGCCGAGAAATGTGTTACCAATAGAATCAAAATTAAAAATGAAACTCTTCCGTTGAATAACATTTTTCATACTTACAAATAGCTAATTTTAATAATATAAAATAAACGTCCCTTTTTGACTTACTTTTCGGCAGAATTATATCAAAAAAATAGAAACAAGTGTTAAATTTTTTCTAAAATTTTAGGCGCCCTTGTGGCTCGAGCCCGGGCCAGCAGGTGTACTTTCTCTCTGCCCCTCCCCATGCACGCCCTTGGATTAAACAATACCTCGTCGCCTCAGAGCAACAGTAGGATATCTTACTGTTATTCCTGGGATTAGATGCCTTACTTTTGCTCTGAGGCAACGATATATATTAAAAAAAAATAATAATAATAATTTGAATTTTGACTTCTTGAATTCAAATTATGTTTTTCGCAATCACGAGTGTGTGTGTACTTACGTGTATGTAGGCGTGTGTGTTTATGTGTGTGGGGGGGGGGGGGTTGGTGTGTAGGGGGAATGTGTATGTGTGTAGGCATGTGTGTTTGTGTCTGTGAGCAGGTATGAGTGTGTGGGTGTGTGTATGAATGT
This sequence comes from Uloborus diversus, assembly GCF_026930045.1. Taxonomy (NCBI): domain Eukaryota; kingdom Metazoa; phylum Arthropoda; class Arachnida; order Araneae; family Uloboridae; genus Uloborus; species Uloborus diversus. Next base: position 11,196,463 of record NC_072736.1, on the reverse strand, counting down.
TTGTGTGGGGAAGGGGGATGTGTATGTGTGTGCAGGCAACTGTGTTTGTGTCTGTGTGCAGGCATGAGTGTGTGTATGTGTTTGTGTATGTGTGTGTAGGTGTATGTATGTGTGTATGTGTGTGTGTGTGTGTGTGTGTGTGTGTGTGTGTGTGTGTGTGTGTGTGTGTACGTGCGTGTATGTATGCGCGTAAGTGTAGGATATTGACGCAACCTGGAGCCGGTTTTCGCTAGAGGAGCAGCAGCGTGAGGAGCCGGTCGACGGTGATACTGAGAGGGTGCTGGTGGGAAAATAAAATCATAGCACATCAAAACAGTCAAATGAAAGCAATAAGCAATCGTGAATGCTCAAAAAAATGGGCACATATTTAGAAAAATGCAATTTCTTGTCCCAAGCTCATCGTTCTCTCAGAAAAGTATTTTCATTTCTCATGGAAATATTCACATGTATGCATATTGCCTCGCTAGAATTAGCATGGTAGCTTAAAACTATGACTCCTAGCGAAAGGAATTTGAACTCCCAAAACCCCCCTCGCTGCACTCGACTCCTAATAACGCACATTCCTGAATTAATATGGCACTTCAGAGATACGTTGTCAGCAACTTTGTAATTTAATTGCAACGACTCTCACAAAGATTTTCTCTGAATGCCATAAATCGCATCAACTTAACCCAAACTGAATGAATTACCGAATCTTAAAATACTGTCTTATTAATTCCGTACTAGAAAAACCTCTTGTGCTCGGCGCACACTGGCTAATGACCTCTGCTCTAACCCCAGGAAGAATATTCCGAGCCGAAGAGCTGATCCCATCATCAGAAACATTTACCAGATGCATAAATCCTGACAATCGAATCTAAACCACCAATAAATTTCCCAGCGCAGGAGACACCTCTTTCTCTAGAACCACAAATCTCCCACGTTCTAAACAAGGCACTCCGTCACTCGTCGGTGCTCCATATTTTCGCACGCACTTCAGGCGCTCGCCGCTGTCGAGTGGTCTGCGAAAGTTCTATCCGGGAAAAAGAGCGGGGCCCCCCAGCAACAGACATAACATTCTGGTGGCCTTTGATTCTACGGGGCGCCTCGGGCTAAAGATCACAATTATTGCTCTCGAGTAGGGTGGTGAGGCGTTAATGGGACATGAAGAGGTGTTCGCCGATAGAAGCTTCGAGTTGGGCCCTGAAGCGCTGGTTACCATATTTTTGTTGAAATTGTGCTGGTGCCTTCAATGAAACGCAATATAGAGGCTTAAAATTTAAAGCGTGTGTGCGGGGGGGGGGGATTCTTAATTTACTGAATGAAACTCCGAAATTTTCTGGATAGTATAATGGGGTCGTTTCCAAAATTTTAAAAGTATTTTTTTCTGAAAGAGCATGCTTAAAAACATAGGATCTGACCATTTTTTAAATAATTTAAAAGTTTAATATTTAAAAAAAAATTACTTAAATCGTTGCCCCTTCATTGTTTACACTTCTGTCGTGTGACATCACAAATGATGAAATGCCATTCAATGTTGCCATTCACAGAACAAAATATATTTAATTCGCATCTTTACTCACGTGTATTGGCAACGATATAGTTGATAGCAAGCGTGGAGCGCAATTTTAATTCGTTGCTTGATTATCATAACGTGGAAACGTAGTAGAAAGATGCGGCAAAGTGCACCATTTGTGACGCCATAAAGACCACATCTTGTTTGAAAAACCGGACACTTTAAAAAATTAATAAAAAAAAAACTGTTGGTAAAATGAAAGTATTTTCTGGGTCCATGTAATTTTTTTTTTTTGCTCATTCTATCCATTTCAATGACTAAAAGTAGTACTTTTGACTGAAGGAAACCCCCCATTCGAACATGCACACACACACACCTACAAAAAGAGAAGAAATATTAGGCATCCACATATATATAATAGCATATGATCGAATAACGCTCCTAAAAGTCATCAACAATGAAACTCACTCCACGGCATTATAAATTGAAAATATGTTTTGGTAATGTTTGACATGCAGGGAAATGCTTTATTTTGACGAGGCTGAACTGGATACGGTATCTTAACTGTTTTACTGGTAAAACTCATTTCAGAAGAATGAAAAAGAGAAAAGGGAGTCAACAATGAACGCTACCTACTGGAGTTTAGGGTTCATCCACTGGAGTTAGGGTTACAATAATATCACCAAACAGGCAATGGCTTCGATCAAATGTAGAAGCAATTTTCACCCGTCAAACCAAACAGGCAATGACTTCGATCAAATGTAGAAGCAATTTTCACCCGTGAAACCAAACAGGCAATGGCTTCGATCAAATGTAGAAGCAATTTTCACCCGTCAAACCAAACAGGCAATGGCTTCGATCAAATGTAGAAGCAATTTTCACCCATCATACCTTGACGGGCGATTTTCTAGTCATTTATTAAATATTACAAAGTAGAAAATCGCCCGTCAAGGTATGACGGGTGAAAATTGCTTCTACATTTGATCGAAGCCATTGCCTGTTTGGTTTGACGGGTGAAAATTGCTTCTACATTTGATCGAAGCCATTGCCTGTTTCGTGATATTATTGTAACCCTAACTCCAGTGGATGAACCCTAAACTCCAGTAGGTAGCGTTCATTGTTGACTCCTTTTTCGTTTTTTCATTCTCCTGAAATGACACAATTTTGCCAGTAAAACAGTTAAGTGACCGGATCGAGTTCAGCCTTGTCACAATAAAGTCTTTCCCTGCATGTTAAACATTATCAAATCATATTATCAAATTATCATGCCGTGGCGCGAGTTTCATTGTTGAAACACTCGCGTTTCTCGGTTATTGGCTATTATATGTATGAGGATAGGAAAAAAAACGTAAATATCAAGAGGTCAAACTTTTGATAAAATTGGCGCTATCGTTACGGCCTGTGTTTTTGCACCGAAAATTATATGTTGCTGCAAGTAGAGTTTGTTCATTGGATAGTGTGAAATTTTATGTTTCGGTCATGGCAACTTACTCAATAATAGTAGACTTTTTACAAAGAATATTGTTCATATTGACGTTTTACGTATAAACTAATTTTTGCTTATCATTTCATTCAGCTATTTTGAGAGTAACATACGAAAAGCAAAATCGGATTAAAGTACGTTTTTCCCGCATTTCACGTTTTTTCCATCAGGTCCCAGTTTTCCCGTGTACTAATAATGTTAGTTTAATGCGGATTGTATGTTTGTTATTTATAAATTTCCCGCATTTTACATTTTACACGGGAAGTAAAACGAGCTGATGACATGACTTCCTTTTACCCCAATTTAATGTCATTTCACCATTCCTGGCAATTTTAATGTGATTCATTAGTTTACTCTCTAAATATCACCAACAGTGTCCAATTGAAATCAGATTTAAAAAAAAAAAAATCGCCAAATTTGTCTCCAAAGTTAGCGACAAAACTTGGCGACCAATAGACTAGCGATATATCGCCAAGTGTCCGCCAAATTATAACACCACTTGAGTTTACATCGAAATCAACAATGATTTTCCCCCAAAAAGGGGCAAAAGACCCCTTTAGAGACACCCGAATGCCACCAGAAGGGGAGGTGCACAACTAAACCCCACTAGGAGTCTACGTACCAAATTTCGACTTTCTAGGACATGCCGTTCTTGAGTTACACGACATACATACGCATATCCGCACATACATACATTCGTACATACAGACGTCACGAGAAAACTCGTTGTAATTAACTCGGGAATCGTCAAAATGGATATTTCGCGTGTCTATACGTTCTTAGGCACTTATCCACGTGTGGTCGAGTCGAAAAGAAAAAAAATCATCTTTCATTCGGGGGTGAGTAAAATGGAAATTAAGGTCGATTTTTGAGTGAAATTTTTTTCGCGAATACAATACTTCCTTTTACTTCCTTTTTTGTAAAACAAAGTAAAAAAGGGTGGAAATGTTCTGAAACAATATCTTTCATTTGTGCTTTTCAAAAGATTATCCGCGATGTTGAAAGTTAATCTATGAAAACAGAAATGTTACTGCTCCATCCGTAGCTGTCCTTATGAACTTTTCGTCCGTCAATAAAATTGAACAAAAAGAACCGGAAACACAGGACGTCCCTTCTTTCAGTATTGCATTGAAAAGCTTACAAATAAGTGAAGTAGTAAGTACAAATAAGTGTAACTTTTTTTTTTAATAAAAGAGCAGGAAAAAAACTTGCGAAGTATTTCAATACTGGAAGATGCTGCATTTACTTTAGTCAATAATGACTAAACGAGCTGGTGTGTGCATCACATGACTTCCTTTTACTCCAATTTAATGATAGGAGTAAGCAAAGAAACATTTTAAATATTTTCACTCCAAGTTTGTTGCGAACCGAAGCAAGGAAAACGTTTCATACAGATACATTTTCCTAATATTGGCAGTTTTAATGTGATTCAAAGATTAACTCTCTAAATATGGCCAAATTAGAACCATATAAAAAAAATCCCGCCAAATTTGTCGCCAAGTTGCCGACAAAACTGGTCGCCAAGCTGGCGTCACATTTTAAAAATTATGCATTCTTTTTCAAATCAAGATCAATCGAAATAAAAATTGCTTGTTCGACAAATCGTTGACATTAATCTACAGAGAGGAAAAGTGAAGGAGGAGAAAAGGGAAGCGCTTCGTCACTTGCTCATATCGGCTTTTAGTGTAATTTGGTTTTGTTCATTTCCTCAACATCCCCCCCCCCCCTTTCATCAAATACCCTTTTGTAAAAATTGTAAAAAATGCTTAAAAGAAATAGTGTAGAGATTGGCGACCAAAAACTTGGCGATATATTGCCAAGTGTTTGCCAAATTGAAACACAATTTGAGTTTGCATTGAAATTAACAATGATTTTACCCCAAAAAGGTGTAAAAGATCCCCTTTGGAACATCCGACTGTGACCAAAGGGATAGCTGCACAACTAGACCCCACTAGGAGTCTACGTATCAAATTTCAACTTTCTATTACGCACCGTTTTTGAGTTATGTGAGAAACACACGCACATACGCACAGACATACGTACATACGGACGTCACGAGAAAACTCTTTGTAATTAACTCGGGGATCGTTAAAATGGATACTTCGGGTGTCTATATATTCTTCTATTCTATTCTATTCAAGAGTCACAACTGACTTCAACTGCATTTATGTCGAGGACTGCATACTAAGTGCCTTGCCTCCATTGTTTTTATATACCGATAGATGGCTGCACCATCACCGGATCGAGCAGTTAATGAGAATTTAGAACTAGTCCAAGAGCTAATAGCTACCTGGTACTAGCACCCCCAGAGGTATCGTTTCACTTGGAGGACATTGAGACCACGAGCATATTTAACGTCGCCCAGTCCCCTTTAATGACGACGGTGGGTCTTCGACCAGCAAGGATCGAACCCGAGGCCCTCCGGCCCCGAGTCCAATGCCTTACCGATCAGGCTACCACGGCCCTGTCTATATATTCTTAGGCATAGTTTATTCCACGTGTGGTCGAGTTGAAAAAAAAATGAATTCTGAAATTTTGAATTCATATTATGTGTTTCGCAATCACGAGTTGCAACAGAACATAACTCATTGGAGTTATTGTTTCTAGAAATGACTCCTGTACCCCCAAGCCTGACCCTCCTCCTGGGCGGTTACGCGTGTATAGTTGTGTGTGTGCGTAGACCTGTGTGTACGCTTGTAGGCGCGTGCATATATGTGTAAAGGTGCGCGTGTGTGAGTGTGTGTGTGTGTGTGTGTGTGTAGGACATGGACGCCACCGCCCAGGAGAAGCGGGTTGAGGGGGACGCTGCTCAGGACCGGAGGAGCCGCGCCTGCAGAGGACGATGGGCGGTGGTGCTGCAGAGGCGCCTGGTCCAAGCTGAAAAAGACACGGACATCAAAGACGGTCAAGGGAGAACAATAAGCAATCGTGATTGCTAAAAAAAAAAAAAAAAATAAAAAAAAAAAAAATAAATAAATAAAATAAATAAAAAAAAAAAAAAAAAAAATAAATAAAAAATAAATAAATAATAAACTCAGTATTCATTCGGGGGCGAGCAAAATGGAAATTGAGACCGATTTTTGAGTGAAAATGTTTTTGATTCAGTACTTCTTTTTTTGCAAAAGGAAGTATTTTGAAACGACGCGACGTATATTTTCTTGGATTTCAAGAAGGAATAAAAGCGGAATCATTTTGAAAGTAGATTAATACCATTCAAAACACCAAAACAAGAAGACGCATTTGTCGTGTTTATATGAAAACATACCGAGAAAATATCTTCAATCTAAAAGTGATCCGACTTGAAAGGAAAATGACTTAAAGAAAACTCTTGTTTCGAATTAAAAATTAAGTAAAGAAGTGTGAATTGAACTCATTTTTGAGTTCCGTCCATTCAATAAATTCAAGCAGAAATAAATGAGTGTTATTATTGATGCAATTAAGTCAAAATGGTTTAGGAAATCTGCTTGTGTTGTGTAAATCTTACCAAATGATTGCAATGCAACTCGCTAAATTTAATTTATCTGGAGGAATATAAATATAAGCTAGATTCAAACTTTCGATTATATGTCTTAAAACTTCGGAAGGTTTGTTTTCTTTTTAGCAAGTATAATAAAAGTAGTTACAACACTAAGAACGCAATATGTATTTCCGATGACAGTTATTTTGCTAGCAAAGAAATGGCATAAATATTTTCACGTTTTCTCTAAAATAATCCAATTTGAAATCCGAAAAGAAACATTAAACAAACTATACTGAAAACCAGTTTTTGTTTACTAAACTACTTTAATTCTGCTGATGGCAAACATTTTGAAAGGGAGAATGTGACGTTTGTAGAATGAATGCAAAGTTTGTCTAACTGGTTTAGAAAGCGCCATAACTCTCTAACTTAAATAGTATTTTGAGAATATTTAAAATTGTAAATGGAACTTGAATGAGAAAATTTTCTCGACAACAATTGATATTATTTGATGTTTTCAAACACACACTCCGTCTTAAAAATATAACTATTTCGGGAAAATATTTTTCATTGAGATCCCAATACAGGACATATTTTAAGGAAATTTGACTGTGTGGGCAACTCTAACTTCCTCGGAAGGGGGAGGGGGGTTGTAAATGTGCAGTCTATATTAGTTGAATAATCGTCAAAAAAGAGTTGGGGTGTGAAAATTGGAAATAGGGAAATTATTACTAATGGTCGTTTTGTTCGATAGGAAAAGAGGGTAAAGAACATAAACGTTGTGACTCAGCAGTTCAAACAGTCACTGAGTTTTTTTATTTTATTTTTTTTAATTTCATTCATTATAATACAACCATTCATTTTTATTTTAATACAATCAAATTCAAATAACATTGTCTTTTTCAAAAAATGATTTCATATTAAACCTCTCTTTGTCAAGTTCGGTTTCTGGTTTTTCTTCTCTTCGGTTTTTAATTTGCAAAAATTTTTATGAAGGATGACCGCGGGTTGAAATAGGCCGTCCCACAGTCATTTAGAGCAATATTCAATCATTTGTTTATTGTTTCAATTGTCGTTCCGGCACGATGGTCCGACTTGACTACAGTAGGCGCCACTTCATTAGATCACGGTTAATGTTATCATTCGCTTAATGTTATCAGAATCACGAAGTCCCGGAACACTTGTATGTGAACACACATTAAAAAAGTCGGATATTGTAATCATGGTCTTCGTTTATTGTTATCACTTTTTCATAAACTTTCAATTTTTTCCCCGTTTTTGTTCCTCAAATAACAGAAATACATAGGCAAACCCTGACTGACTTTCTGTGCAGCATTTTGTAGTTTTCAATAGCAGTTCAAAAATTTTCTAGGAAAGAAGCTACAGAAAGTTCGCCCCCCGTGACCACAGACACCCCCTAAAAAACTTTCTTTTGCATCTAAAACTAGTATGTTGTGGCCATCACGAAACTTTCTTCTATATTTTTCTTTTTTTTTCTGATCCCTCCCCATGCTTGACGAGGAAGCAATATTCCCAACAAAAACAAAATTACACATGAAAAAACTTGACGACCATCCCAATGTCTGCATTATTGCAAAAGCAAAGCAAAGAGCGAAAATTGAAAGTTATTTTAAAAGCCTTGCTTGAATTAATTACAAATATTTTATTTGTTAACAAACATAAGATGGCAACAGTTAAAAATTTTAAATCATTGAAATAATATTTCCGATCATTTCCATACAATTAAAATCACGAGAAATAAGCAGACGATAATCTATTACGATTTATCTTTCTTATTGTTGCATTAATAAAGCTATTTTTATTCGCTAAAAAATAATGATAATAAAAATAAATAAGCACCTATTGGAGCGATTGGCGCCAAAATTGAACCAAAGCCTGTTTACATATGGATTCACATATATTCCAAATTTCAACCAGAACGTAGCATTACTTTTTGAGATAGGGCACTCACAATGGAAAAAAAGAACGGGCGATTGCGCTACCCCCTTTTTAGCTGTTGACACCAAAATAAAATCAGCTTTTATACCCACTAAGGGCTACTTGCAGATAAATTTTTCTTTCATTCCGTTCATTATTTCTTGAGATACAGCAGTCACAATTGACGACAAAAAACGTTCTATAGCTCAACCCCCGTTTGAGTTATTGACACCATAATTGAATCAGGACCTGTTCCTGTTACTGGCAACATATGGACCAAATTTTGTTTGATTCCGCCAGTTACTTCCTAAGGAATAGCAATCACGCGTAACTCAAAAAACGTCCCATTGCTCCATCCCCCTTGGAGGAATTCGCGCCAAAAATCAATGGGCACAAGTTCACATAGGGGCACATATGTGTACCAAGTTTCGTTCGATTTCATGCGGTGTTTTTGCTGTAGAGCGGCCACAAAAAACTGGTCACACACAGACGTGACACACATACACACATACACACATACACACACATGCACACAGACAGACAGACATTTTCCAAAAATAGTCGAAATGGACTCAGCACACCTCAAAACGTTCGAATCCGTCAAAATTCGAAATTCGAAAATTTGCACGAATCCAATACTTTCTTCCATATATTAGATATAGAAGAAAGTAAAAATTCAGTCCCTGGACATGTTGCAGGCATTGATGTAGGACCTCCATTGTTGCCATTACTTTGTAAACTATTAAGGAATTGTGTCGAGATTGAAAACAAAGTGAAGTTTAATTAAAGTTTAAACAACAAGCAAAACCATGCCGGAAAAGATAGAGAAGCTGAATGTGCTTTGAAAATGGTTTACGAATGTTAAGGAAAACGGTCATATTTTACTTTCACCTATTACTATGTGATTAAAAATTGCATAATTTAGCTTTAACTTTTTATAATTCAGATATTTCCGTTCTGTTAATTTAATAATTTATAATTTAAAATTGCGTACCGTTAAGTCATTGTGATTTTAATTTGAGGTTGCCAAAATAAATGCACCTTATTTGGAAAAAAAAATATTATTTTGTGTTTCCTGGATTCTTTTAGGTTATTGTTTCTGTCGGTTATTGTTATCAAATTATATTTGTCCCAAAGTGATCACATTAAGCGGCGCCTACTGTATATTATAACTGGAAACTACCCGCTCCACCTGCATCGAATGGGGAGTTGCCACGATAAGTGTTCCAAGCAACTTTTTGAACGGCCCTTTGGATACGACGAACATTTTCTTGAATCTTGTGGAAGTGCAGGAACCAATGTCAGAATTTGCTGGGAGAGTTGGAATTTGATTTGTTTAATAGTTTTATTTGTTTAAGAAACTTTTGCTTGTGGGAACGGTTAGGGGTCACGCTTCCATTTTTTTACAGAAAAATAAAAAATATATAGAAACATATAACCGATGGAAAAATTTAGGAAAATGTAGGTGGGCAATTTTATTTGACTCTGGGGCCAATTATATTTGACTGTGTGGGCAATTGCCCGAAAAACCCCCATTAAAATATGCCCTGTAGTCCAAACTCCTGTAATTCGAAAGTTCGCATATTACACACCTAAAACTTGGGCGCATTTTTTGCAATCCAAAAAGGTTGCAATAAAAACGCAATAAGTCCTGAAAACTCGGCTGAAGGTGGGCCGAAAGGGTGGCCGAGTTCGTGAAAACCATCGAGAGGAGATAAAATGGAGGGAGGGAAGACTTTCATTCGTGAAACAAAGACACCAAGTCACGTGATATATTTTAAAGCAAAGCATTGGAAGAAATCCGGTTTCTTTCGCTAGTTTCACGCAAAACGTATCAACTACAGATACTACCTCTCAATAAGGGACACTAAGGGGGCCAGACATTTTGTCCCTTAAATAGAGGTGTCCCTTATTTGGAGGTGGATGAATTGATGCATGCCGTGTACTTAGTAGTATAATATCACAATAAACATTAACTATTAACACTTACGATTAAATACTGAAAATGTTTCATATATCCTATATAAAATTCACAATCATTCAAATTTCTAAGTTTATATTATTTTATTAATAAAAATTTAATCAATAATTGTGTAATGACAAAGTTTTGTAGCATACAGAAGTAATTTTGAAGTAATTCTTTACATATATTTGCTTTACGTCATGTAATTTACAATGTAATACTATGTGAATTACGATTAATGTCCAAATTTCAAGTTTTATATGCAAAGCTAATTAGTTGCTGTGCACTCTGCATCAGCTTTGAACCTACTTGAATAAGTTGTTGAGAGGACAAATCATGCATCATGTTAATTTCATCAAGTTTTTTATACAATACATTACTGGTTTCCTTCACACATGTGTATGTCAAACTTACCTCAAATAATTTTTACAGGAATTGTAACTTCAATTGCAGTAAATTCATCATTTCTCAGCGCTTATACTTTATTTTTTGCATTTTTTTGTGCTTTGTGACTGTCCCTTAAACAGAGTGTCCCTTAATTAGAGGCAAATACACGGAGGTCCCTATTCAAAGGGACTGGGACCAGAAAAAATGTCCCTTAAATAGAGGTGTCCTTTAATGGAGGTTCTACTGTATTCGTCGTTGTTAAGTCAAGTTTGAACAAAGCTTTTTCATGTTTTATTAGACCACTAGCTGTGTCGTCCGGCTTTGCGCTGTCACTTCGAAAAGGCCGTGGTAGCCAGATCGGTAAGACATCGGACTTGTGACCTGAAGGTCTCGGGTTCAATCCCAGCCGGTCGAAGATCCACGGTCTTCATTAATTGCGACTAGGGGCCGTGATGAGTGACTGGGGAAAGTGTGAAGTGAAACGATATCTCTTGGGGTGCTGAACCAGGGACTGCTCAGCTTCTGGTCTGGGTCACGGTGCACCGTGGAGTGAAACGGACCCCTTGAAAGTAAAAGTTATGTCAAGTGATACGTGCTCAAAACTAAGTTTAAATATTAGAAAAAGACAGAAATTCTGTAAAATTTCCCGTCAAAATAATGACCACAGTCCCTAAAAATCCCCATTAAAATTTGAAGATTGGTCCCCATAAATTCCCGATAGGAAAATGATTATAGTTTTTAAACAACGTCAACTCTATCTATAAAGATCTATCTAGAGAAGCAAAATAGCTCCAAACACCCTTTTCAGAATGAGAAAAAATTTCAAAATAACATCAACATTCTTTTTTTTCTTTTCTTTTAACCCATCGGATTTAGAAGAATAGCATCAAAAAAGTAATTTTTGAATAGTTTAATGTTCTCTAAAAGTTCTCTTTAGGATAACGACACGAGTTCCTCAAAATCCGCATCAGCAACAACCATTCTTAAAAAACGTTAGTGGCAAATCTAAAAGTCCTGATTACATTAAACGCAACCCTCCATTGATACAACTGAACTACTTGGTTATATTCTGCTGGTAGTACAAAAATAAATAAATTAATAAATAAATAAATTTAAAAAAAACAAATGAAAATAGATGAATGGCTAAAAAATAATCAAAAGAGGAAATTTTTAAATTCCTCCATTATAGGAAAAGCCTCAAAGCAAAAGCAAGAATTTTATTATTCACACTCAAGAAAAAAATGGTAACATATTTTTCTTCTCAGTGATTTTATTCACGCTAATTAAAGCTGAGCTCTCGGCAGACGATAAATTTCCAATTTAAAACTGATTTTCCCTTACCTAAAAATACTTATAACTTTTCCAGTAAGTCTACCAAATTGACATCGGGCCTGCTTGGTCCTGAATTGAATTGGGAAAGAGAGCAGGAAGTCCTAATAAGTGTCTAAATCACAAGTATGCTTTACAGTTATTGAGAACTAGAATTGCTTTTTCTGTATTTCTTTAAACTTTCACTTGTTTCATAGTTACAAAATTAGGAAAAAAAAAATTTGTTATTTTCCTTTTCTGATGACATTGTTAAGTAAAAAAAAAAAACTTTCTTCTGTTTTACGTTACGAAACATTTCGAGTTTTTTATTTTTTTTTTTTGGGGGGGGGGGGGGGGTGCCCGTCTAGTCCCCCCTCTGGATACGACCCTGAATTTAAGTGGAAAGTTGAAAAGCAATTTTAATCGCAGATGGATCGATCTCTGGAGAGGTAGTTAAGTTATTCTGTTCCCGGGGTAAAATAAGAGGAATAAATTGAAAGACAAAATTTTAAACGACCTCTCAAAAGGGTGGGGGGGGGGGGGGGGGACCTAGATTTTTATGAGTGGTAAAATGGCTTCTGCTACTCGAACCAAAAGTGTGTTACATTTAAATGTCCACTACTACGGGGACACATTTTGTCTCGTCAGTAGATTTGCATTTCAAGTTGGAACATCCCATTGTGGACATGCGAGAGCCCTCTTCTTCCATGAGCCCGCACGTGCCCTTTAAAAGACCCACGTGATCTCCCCCGCTTTGTTGTCTAATTGGAGGCATATTGAGTGACGGCGTTCGTGGGGTTGGGAGCGATGAAGATCGCTCGGGATTAGATCACGTGTAACATTCGAATGGGTTTGATGATTGTGGAGATTGGAAGGGACCGTGAAGTTGGTTTCCAGCTCACCGGATGCAATAAAGGTCGTTTTCTTTTTATTCAGCATTGTGTTTGGGACATCAAAGATTTTGTAAACAAACAGTTAGTAGAAATAATAGAATGTTTCTATCAAGTTGGTGCGAGTACATTTTTCAGTGCAGCCTGGTTTAGTATTACGTAGCATCCTCATATGTGTATATAATAGCGAATTCACTGATCGAGTAACGCTCCTGACGTCACCAACAATGAAACTCGCGTCACGGCATGATAATTTGATAATATTTTTTGGTAGTGTTTAAAATGCTGGGAAATGTTTCATTTTGACAAGGCTGAACTGGATCCAGTAACTTAACTGTTTTACTGGCAAGGCCCATTTTAGGAAATTGAAGAAACGAAAATGTGGTCAACAATGAACACTATCTACTGGCGTTTAGGGTTAATCCACTGGAGTTAGGGCTAAAATTTCAACTGTTAAAGTATCACCAAATAGTCAATGTCTCCGTTCAAATGTAGAAGCAATTTTCACCCGTGGGGGCGGGCAATATTTTGACGAGCGATTTTCTTGTACTTTAAATATTGTTCATTTTTTCAACTGAGAAAAAAATTTCAACTGAGAAAAAAAATGGCTTTACTGTAAAAGAAAAAAAAAATTTGCTTGACATGCATCGATTTAAATGTCCAAAAAATGCATTCTCTCCACTCGAGCAACACAGCGGCTACGGCAACCCGCCTGTGACGGATTAGTGTACACCGCCTTTGGCAATGTACTTCGGGGCTTCACCCCTTTCTTGCCGCCTGAGGTGGTACATTAATTAGTCACCGGTTCATCAGTTTTTAACCCGACCCATCACTGGAACCATTCCATTCCAATTCCCGTTTTACTAAAAACTCGAATTAGTGAACATATTCGAATTAGTTAATGAACATATATAGCCCTGCACACCTCTAGAACCATTCCATTGCCAGTTCGCCGCGCCTCTTAAACATAGACATGAGACACCTGGTTCCCATCTCTATGTTCTCAACCAGAAGTTCGAACCATTCAAAGATCGAAACACTTCCGCTTAAAGCATAAAAAGGGGAGAAATTATAAGCACAGGGAAAAGTGGCCATAACTTTGCCGAGTCAAAAGGGGCCTAGGGGGAAAAAAAACGGGCCGACAGTCTAAAAAGCATTTCTGATTTGATGGGGGAAAATGATGCGAAAAAGCGAAATTCATGGATGTGCCAGCTGCGCTAATTGCGCCAAAAAAACGCCAAATGGACTTTTCTGCACCAAAATCAGACAAACTTGCGCCAAAAGTGCAGTTTTGCGTTTAATGCAGCAGTTCCTTCAGTATGTTTGGCAGTTTTTGAAAAATATCATCAAGATGCATTTGGAGCTTGTTTTTACGATTTTTTGACTTGGTTCCGATTTTTTGCGCATTTCAAAATCCGATTGCATCCTGTTTTGAAAAACTCAATCGTTTTAATTTTTTATGTGATTATGTTCCTTTGACTTGAAAAATTTTGTGTTGATCATTATTTTCAACCTTTCTTATCTTTTGTTTTTAGAATATGAGGACTTGTAAGTTCGTCTTCTTGTCACGCCCACTCGAAAATATCAATCCAGTTGCATCCAAATTGATTTAAGCAAAAGCCCCGTAAAAATTAATATTGTTCACATTGGGTTTCTTTCTGTTTTAGGAAAAAAAAAAAAGATGTCTAATTTTGGTTGGCGACAAGATTGCAAAAATTGGGAATTCTAATGCTCTGGTAATGAATATGCAAACATTTCAAGTTTCTCAGATTCAGGCACTTTCTCCATATTCTTAGTCTGTCTTAAAATTTTTATTTATTTACTTTTTTTTTCTTTTCTCACATTTTTCATATTTTTACTTCCTTTTACAAAAAAGGAAGCATTGTATTCGCGAAAGAATTTGCGCTCAAAAATCGACCTTAATTTCCATTTTGCTCACCCCCGAATGAATGTTGAGTTTTGTTTTCGACTCGACCACACGTGAATAAGTGCCTAAGAACCTATAGATACGCGAAATAACCATTTTGACGATTTCCGAGTTAATTACAACGAGTTTTCTCGTGACGTCTGTATGTACGTATGTATGTATGTGCGTACGTGCGTATGTGCGTATATATGTCGCATAACTCAAGAACGGAATGTTCTAGAAGGTTGAAATTTCGTACGTAGACTCCTAGTGGGGTCTACGTACCTGACCTTTTAGTTGCATTCGTGTGTTTCTAAAGGGGTCTTTTGCCCCTTTTTGGGGGGAAATCATTGTTCATTTCGATGTAAACTCGGGTGATGTTATAATTTGGCGGATACTTGGCGATATATCGCCCGTTTTGGTCTCCAAGTTTTGTCGCCCTTGGCGACAAATTTAGCTATTTTTTTAAAATCTGTTTCAATTTGGCTATTGTTGGTGATATTTAGAGAGTAAACTATTGAATCACATTAAAATTGCCAATAATGGGGAAATGACATTAAATTGGAGTAAAAGGAAGTCATGTGATACACACATCAGCTCGTTTTCACGTGTATTTTAAAATTCCTTTCCTTATGATATTTTTTTAAATCATTTTTTTTTTCATCGTAATTTCTTTATCAATTTTGTGATTAAATACAAAAAAGGGAAAAATAAAAAGTAATAATGTTGCCTTTGCTTGATCTTCAGATATGTTAATCCAGTAGTTTACTATATAAACATATATGACAAAATAATAAAACTAATAACAGTAATAAGGTCAAACATAAGTAAATAACTTACACATACCAAAAGAAAACAAATATTAATTAATGTCTCTTTAAACTCACTTTTAACTTGTTGAAGTAAAGTTTTAAAATTTAACTATTCTTTTTACTTCCTTTTACAAAAAAGAAAGTACTGTATTCGCGAAAAAATTTTCTCTCAAAAATCGATCTTAATTTCCATTTTACTCACCCCCGAATGAATATTGAGTTTTTTTTTTTTTCGACTCGACCACACGTGGATAATTGCCTAAGAACGTATAGACACGCGAAATATCCATTTTGACGATTCCCGAGTTAATTACAAGGAGTTTTCTCGTGACGTCTGTATGTACGTGTGTATGTATGTACGTATGTGCGGATGTGCGTATGTATGTCGCATAACTCAAGAACGGTTTCCTAAAAAGTTGAAATTTGGTACGTAGACTCCTAGTGGGGTCTAGTTGTGCACCTCCCCTTTTGGTTGCATTCGGGTGTTTCTAAAGGGGTCTTTTGCTCCATTTTTTGAGGAAATCATTGTTAATTTCGATGTCAACTCAAGTGGTGTTATTATTTGGCGGGCACTTGGCGACATATTACCAGTCTTTTGGTCGTCAAGTTTTGTCGCCAACTTGGCGACAAATTGGGCGATTTTTATTTAAAATCTCTTTTAATTTGGCCACTGTTGGTGGCCAAAACATGTCGGATGTCTTTTCATCCATAAGCTCATTACTTTTTGCATTGAAAAAAGCGTTCCCTAAAACGCCGAAACATATGACTGCAGTAATCTGCGAATTTGTGCTTTTGAAACGTTGTTACTTTGCTGTTCAGCACAAAGGTATTTATTTATTTTATTTTATGTTAAACATCATCTTGTTTGGGAAGGAAAAACGTTTCCAACGATGTATAACGTTTGGGGGTGGGGGGGGATTTTTTACCCCCTAATTAGCCGAAATTTAGCTTAATTTGTTAATTAGAAAAAACTAATTCGAAATTTAGAATTTCGGCTTCGAGGTGCACTGGCCCGGGGTACGTTTGAATTTTTGTGCCAAGTTTCAGGGCTGTAGGTGCTATGGGGTCTTTTGGCTATCGGGTACAAACAAAGAAACACCATCACCTTTATATATATAGAACACAAAGTACTCTAAAATGCCGGAATCTTTGAAGTTGAGTATCGTTTTTTCTTTGAGATATTCGAATTTATCTCAACCCTTTTTGAATCTCCCTTTAATGTGTAACAATAATTCACCTAAATGAAAAAAAAAAAAAAAAGATAAAGTGCAGTATGTGTGTGAGCTCTTACGCAAACTAAGCCCTGGTCATTCCCCTTACTGACATAATGGGGTCGTTTCCAAAATTTTAGAAGTATTTTTTTCTGAAAGAGCATGCTTAAAAACATAGGATCTGACCATTTTTTAAATAATTCGTTTAAGTTCAATATTTTCAAAAAATTACTTAAATCGACGCGCTTTCAATGTTTATGCTTCTGTCCGATGACATCAAAAATGATGAAATGCCATTCTGTGTTGCCATTCACAGAGCAAAATATTTTATTCGCATCTTTACTCACGTGTATTGGCAACGATATGGTTGATAGCAAGCGTAGAGCGCAATTTTAATTCGCTTCTTGATTATCATAAAGTGGAATCGCGGTAGAAAGATGCGGCAAAGTGCATCATTTGTGACGTCATCAAGACCCCGCCTTGTTTGAAAAATTGGGCATTTAAAAAAAATAATTAAAAAATAACTGTTGGGAAGATGAAAGCATTTTCTGGTTCCATGTTTTTTTTTTTTTTTTTTGCTTTTTCTATCAATTTCATGACAAAAAGTATTACTTTTGACCATAGACTAATAATAAGAGCAGACCGAGCTATGGCAACCCTTTTACTGCTCATAAACCATACCATGTGACTGGTGGATATTCTAGCAACAGCGGGAGTTGATCGGGCGTTGATCGTAGCAGACGATCAACGCCTGCGAGAAATAAAATAAATAGAAGTGATGGAACACGGAAGAATGATCTATTATGGAGTCCGATTTGTAAATTTGTTATTCTAAATTGTAAATATTTTGTTAATATAGCGAGTTTCTCGTTTAGACAGTATTATGCATTTTCTTTATTCAATTTCAATAACTCTCTAAGCAATTAAAGATGCAAGCGCCCAAAAAGAATCGGCAAACGGTAAGATTTTTACCTACAATTTCAATTTAAGATACCGATTAGTACACTTTTGCGTTAACGCAAAACGTTTACGCCATTACGTTTACGCCAACGCTGACGTAGCAGTTCCGAATGAAATAAAAGTTACTTGAAACTGTGATCAAAAACTAATTACTAATGTCAAAAAAATGCATAACTAAAAGAAAAACAGTTCAATCATCTCTGCACCTGGAAAAAAAAAACTTATAATAAAAACACATTACGTTATAAAATACATGTCGATGCCAAACTATAGATAATCCTGCCATCTAGCAACCATGCTGCCAAAGTTTTCGCCAAGCCTTCCACCAGTCACATGATGTATCCATGAACCATTTTTTTCATCAGCAAGTCCGGGAAAGCTCAGTCTACTTTTATTATTATTAGTCTATGCTTTTGACTGAAGGAAACAACCCCATTGCCAACACTTTTACATTTTTATGTCCGTGAAACAAGTTTACGTGGCTCACCTTGACCACACCTAGACGAAAGAAACTCGCCATTACTTAACATATAATAATTTTGCCTAGAACAATTTTAAACATATTGGAACGCAAAGTTATTGATTCGAAGCTATTAGATCAGTATTTTTTCACCCATAAAATGACACTGCAAAGTGTAAATAACTTGAGAAATAAAGGAACTGTTTTTCCCCTTTTCCGCCAAGTTTTCAATGCTGTCGAACAATTTTCGAAAACACTGTTGGCATTGCCCTTTGTATTACCTTCTATTTAATAAGAATAATTTTTGAATCAATGTCCGTACAAGGAAACGTTTGACAGGAAAAAAAGTCAAAGCATTATCGATTGATATTTGCTAATATTACTTGCATTACGATATCTTAGTCAAATCGAATTTGGCCATTCCTTCTCACTAAAATGACTGTCATTTTATTATTTTAGGCGGGGCAGTAACGCATAATGAAAATTTAAATTAATTTGTTTACACTTTATACAAGGTTAAAAATCATAATTTAAAAATTCTGTCGTAGAATATTGGGAATATTTTGAATTTCATTCATGAACGTATTTACTTCATGACGATTCTGCAAGCTTTCAAAATAATACGGTAGAGGCCTCTGAAGCTAATGGGTCTGTCCACGGTGCCTGAGTAGACGTTAAATCCCGGTTATCACAAATTTGCCCTTTCAACTGCGCTTGCGCGCGGACTTAGCTTTTTGGGCGTTCTGTTTTAAGATTTTGTGTTGCTTGTTTATATTTAGGCTGAGCTAAGAGTCCCAACAAATTAATGAATGCAATTAGAATATTTTCACAGCGATTTCGTGATATATTATATGAAACTACGGATATGAATACCTGATAATCTTTATAATGTAAAGGGAAAAATTACACTTCAATATTTATTGGTTTGGAAATATTTACTTAATGTAAACGTAAAACACGTTGTGTACTTCAAAAATGATTGGAATATGAGTACAGATGTCCGTCTTTTCCGGATATTTTACGTTAGGCGTAAACAGCAGTATTATACATTTTTATTTAGGTTGATGGTTCGGCTTTGTATTAGAAGTGATGCTGCAATTCTAGTACACTCTTCTGAGGTTGAAAATTTTACCCTGAAAATGGCCTTTGATAGAAAAATCAGACTCCGAATCCATTAATAATTAAGACTCGAAACTCAATCTCTACTGAGACCTAAAAACTAAATCAGAGAAAACTTTGTGATTTCTAATTTTTATCTGTTGCCGTCTCATATTTATTAACAAATTTAAAATGTTTAGTTAATTTTAGCAAGATTTTTGAAATCAGCTAAGTCCGCGCGCAAGCGCAGTTGAAATGGCAAATTTGTGATAACCGGGATTTAACGTCGAGTCGGTGACTGACGTTACAATCTGACATGATTTCTAACTTATAAAGTCAGCACTGTCTCGAAATTAAATTTTGTTTCTTCTGAAATTGATCTAAAAAAAACACGCTTTCGTAGCAAAATGAACTAAAAAGTGAAAAATAATCTTTGCGTGATAGTAGTTGACCAATCACTTAATTTCACTTAATTTAGCGTGGGGTGCTGTCTATTTACATTTTTGCTTGGACATTAAATGGAAGAAATTCAAGACAACTGATAAGAAGCCCCCCACGCTTTTTTGTATTCCATTAAAATTAAGTTGATTGGTCAACCATTATCACCCAAAGATTATTTTTCACTTTTTAGTTCATTTTGCTACGAAAGCGTGTTTTTTTAGTTTTTTAAACTACTAGCATTCCTGTACCCGGCATTGCTCGGGTAATGGAATTAGCAGGGTTAACAGTGCTTGGTGCACCTAGTTTCGAAAATCCCCTATAATAATTACTTATTACCTATAACTTTTTCTGATTTGGGGAGGATCCCGGGGCCCCTGGACTCCTTAAATATATGTCCTTGTCCTTAACCGATCTTTAACTGTTATTAACGATCCTTTTAAAGTATTGATTATCTTTGCAAACACAGGCCATCCACATTTTATTCTTATACCTATGTTTAAGCAAGAACTTCTTTGTATACAGCACTTTTAGTTTTTTTTTTTTGGTGCTAAAATTATTAAACTGCTTGATGAACAGACTTTGGAGGAAGCTACATAACATTGGCCGCGCGAAAAAAAGTCTTCTCTTAAATCGATCCCTGCTACTTTTAATGTCTGTCCTTGTGACATATTAATGTTATTGCAAAGCAAACTTTAACAGGAAACTGCACTCTTCTAAATTCAAAAGGATAGTCCGCCTGTGATAATGTTCTTAAAAACTTCGTTTCTAATTTTGAAAAAATGAAAGCAAAAGACAGAAACATTATGATTTGACTTGAGAAAAGCCTCGAAGAATCACGTGAGAAACAAAAACAATATCAAATTTAAAATTCGCTATCGACCAAAAGTTGAGATGAAGTCTGAATAATGATTTGTATGGAGGAAAGCCTTCGAAAATAAGGGATTTGAATTTCAATGACAGGTTTTAATTTCGCAGAAATTAAGGGGTTTTAATTAATTTCTCCCAACTAATTGAGATTTCTAAAAATCCTTTCTTAGTGGTTACTTTCGTAATCATGCGGACATGCCTGCCAAATTTCAAGTCTGAAGCTTCAGCGGTTTCGACTGTGCGTTGATATATATATATATATATATGTGTGTGTGTGTGTGTGTGTTATCTCAGGACATTGATTTTTATATATTAAGATTATTTTATTTTTCTGTTTTTTAGTCTTTTGTTGGAGAATTATCAGGCAAAGGTTTTTTTTTTTTGTGCGGTATATGAAAATTTGAATTAGATTGGGACTTAATTGACGAAATTATTTATGAAACGAGTGCGAGGTAATATCTCAAAGTTAAGACAAGGGCACCCTGATGGGAAGCTACTGTGAGTCATCGATGTATGTTTGCGGAAATCATATTTATATTACTTTGAAAATTTGAGATGCATTTGAATTCGGAACTCCAGCGCTCGAATACGCTACCTTGCGGTGATTTACAAAACTGCAAATGAAGCGTTCCACGTGTGTCTGTTGACGTAAACACAGGCAGTTTGTTCTGAGTATTTATTAACGCAATCGATGTGTCTTAGTTTGCTTTCAGCTACAGAAATTAATTCGTCACTTAGTAGTATTCTCAAGCTTCTCAAAATAATGTTAGTTTTCATTATTTCCTTAATAATTGGTAAAAGCGAAAATACTGGATTAACAAACTTGGATAACGTTATACAAGGTAAAATTTTTTATTATTTTGTATGAATTTGTAAGAATATGGGTTTTTTTTTAATCTTAAATTAATAAAACTTACCATATTTTACAGCAGCATTTAGTTGGAATGGACAGTATGCAAAATATTTTCTTGAATATATTATCATAGAACAAAATGAAAAATGTTTAACCGAGAAAGAATTTACTTTATTCCTTTTATTCTCAGCTGAAAGGTATCGCCAAATTTGTTTAGGGTTATAGTTTTGGTATTGTGCGAGCAAAGTAGCCTTGGCGAGATTTCGCGTTTTTAGTTAAACCATTTTCAATTTTTATCATGAGTGGAATAAAATGGTAGTAAGATTACAGAATTCGATAAGTAAAAAGAAATAATTGTCAATCAACTGAAAAGAAAACTACCACCATATATACGTGAGAATTTTGTTGATGATTTGCATAACATGACAGAATTAAATCGTAACTCAGAAATTAGAAAAATCGAAACAGAAAATTTTTAAATTAACCGATTCGGGAATTCAAGAGAAATAACTCAGCTACAAATGGAAAACAAGTGCTAGCCAAAGCAAAGCAAAGAAGTATCATCTTCTTTTGGTAATAATTTGTAATGTCATATTAGATTTTCTAGCATTAATTGTTATTCTTGTCAGGTCACAATTATTATTTAGTTTTATCAAGAATTGATAAATATTGAATTCAACATCGTGAAAATGGCTGCTTAGAACTATGAACTACGTACTTTGCATTAATGTTTGACGTTTAGTAATGCTTCTTGAATTCTCATTTCTTTCTACGTGGGTCAGAATATCAACAAGACTTTGAAAATTAATTTAAAAAGAATAAAGCGAAAAAATCATACGTACGAACAAAAATCACAACACTTTTAGCATTTTCTTCGTTACCATGTGCGTTTGTTTTAGTTTTCAATTCCGCCATTAGACAGTGACTTCAGTGCCCCCTATAGTTCGTTGGAGTTGCGAATAAAAGTTTTGTTCAACAATGGTCTCTCTCATCAGCAATAAATTTCCAATTGAAGGCTCACCTAAATTTTGGCATGAAATTAGTTAAAAACAGTTATATTTCATGTTCTAATTACCTTGGAACATTGGAACAAATTTTGTCTGATGCAGAAAAATTAAAGGTTTTTGTAGATATTTTTAAATAATTTTTGCGAGTATTTTTTAATGTATTTTTTAAAATTTTTCCTTTTTCACATTGTTGGATTTATGCCAAAATATTGATTAAAATTGGAGGAAACTCACAATTAAAAGAGTTAATTAATTGATTTGATTATAGAATATTGCATTGTCATCGGGTCTGAGGTCGCGTGCCAAATTTCAAAAGAATCCGATCGCAGGAAGTGGGTGAAATTTGAGCTGCAAGATTCCATTACAAGATACATTCATACATACATACATACATACATACATACAGGTGAAGCTAATAAAAGCGTGTTAATATCATGATATCATGTTACATTGAAATACTTTGTTAACATTGAGTCGTAGGTGCCAAATTTGGCTGTTTTTGAAAAAATCTGCCAACGCGACCCGGTTACCGTAATTCTACCATGATATCGTACATCACTGCCCCCACACTTGTTTTCAGGCTTGAGGAAAAAAGTTTCGTATGAAATTAAGGGGAGTAAAAAAACGTCACTGATGTAACGCAGAAGAGACATTGAGAAAAGTGATTTATATATAATTTGAAATTCTCTTAAAACTAATAACGTAAAATCTAAAAAAATTTCCTCCCCTTAAAATAGATTTTGTTTTATTGAAATAACTTAAAAACTTAAAGTATAAAAATTATTTAACAACCGTGACTGATGATACAAAGACTTTGTGACTGATGTTACATTTACAATAAATTGCTGTAATTAAAAATTATTTCTCCTTGAAAATAAAATTAGCGTTTAAAATTGTAAAATTGTATTTAAAATACTAGAAAAGTTCATGTATAAAGTTTTAAAAGTTATATTTTAACTAGCTAGAATACCCGGCGTTGCCTGGGGTTAGTAATAATAATAAGAAACAACCGTTACTTGCATTTGTTTTTTGTTTTGAGTGAAAGAATTCAAAACACACCTTTTTGACAAGATTAAAAATCGAGCATCTTCCTTACTCATAAAACTAAAATAGCAATATGTATAAAGAAAAAAATAGAATTGATCTAGAAACGAAAGCACGACATTTAAGCATATACAAATTTGAAGAATTTCCAAAACATGAAATTAATCTTCACATGCTTAAAACGATTTATCTTTTGATACTTTTTTTTTAACATGAAGTCTAAAACCTTCTCTGTATGGCTATTGAAGTACGAAGTGTTTAAAAAATGTAGCTGCCCGTATTCCCCTTATACTTGCTTTAGTAATTTTGGGAAATTCCAATCATTGTGGGCTCTTGGTGCGATTTTACCAAATTTTCGGGAATCGTTTTGGGATACCTTCGATAATGCTCTCCCTCTTTCCCTTACTTTGTAAAACGATATGCTACTAATTTTCGTTACATTACAGAGATATTGTCGCCAGATGCTGAGAAACTTTTGGTCACCATAAAATGCCGCTAAACAGTTTCGTCCGAAATGTTTCCAAAATAAGTAGTAAAATTTAACAATTGTTTGCAATTGTGCAAAAATAAAAATTAATGGAAGTGTTTTGTGATGTTTATGGATTATTTTTTTACACAGTAAAAAAGAATTTTTTAAAGATTCTTTCATTGGCGATATTTTGTTTACATGGTGAAAGCTGAGAAAATTATTATGTAGTTTTGGCTTCAAAAACAGTGACACTTAAAAAAACTGCCAAATGCATCAGCTACTGAAATCTTTCTGCAAAAACTTCGGCGATATTTCTGATGTTTGATTGGATAATGAGTAAGTGTCCAATCAGTATAAATAATAATTAAAAAAAAACGTTAATTACATTAAAAATCCGTTTAAATGGAAAATGATCAACCAAATCCATTTATTAGTAGCCAATCTTGCGAAAAAACATTACTTTAAGATTTAATTTGAGAGAAGCCTCGAACAGTCAGACGAAACGCAAAAATATTCAGCAATGCAACAATTCTAGCTATCAACTGGGAGTTGAGATGATACACTAAATAATGAATTTGTTTGATGACAGCCTTCGAACATGGAACTAAAAAGCTCATAATTCGTTTTCCATACAACTTAGAACTTTCTAACAGATGCCATCTTCAGCAGAAAAATTAGCGCTTTCGATGGACACGTAATGTTAATATGTACACGTTTTTTTCCACCCCCATATTGGGGCATTTATGCGAAAATTGGGACAAAAATTGGAATAAAAAGGGAACTATCAATCGGATTTTTTTCGAACTAGTCTATAAACCTTCCCAGTACCAAACTGAACAAACGGTGAAAGTTTCAGCCTAATCTGCCGGGTAGTTTCTGAGATCTTAGGGAACAAATTTACTAAACTCCATTTTTATATATTAAGATGTATTTCATAAAATAAAAGTCCTCTTGCCTTTACTACATCTAGTGCGCGAAATATTTTATTCTTTTCTCATGTGAATAATAAATTTCATCCACATTGACAGGCTATTTCCAATGTTTTACTGCTTGAATCTTGACACTTACTGAATACTCCTAGTTTTCAATTTCAATGCATCTAACTTCTCGTGATACAATTGTTTGTTATATTCTTCAAGAACCCGTTCTCCAGTTGCAGTCAACAATTTTGGAACATGTTCTGCTGGAAGTGATTCCCTCCTTTACTGTAAAAAAAGGTTTCATTCTAAGCACCTAATACAGCTTCTGAATTAAAAAAAAAGTATTGCTCAGATATAACTCTTTATAACATGACTGTGCAAGTCGGATGGTGATAGCTCTGAAATTTGCATGAAGCTGTGACATTTAGAAATATTTCTGTATTGATGATGTAGCACTTTTATTCAAATGTAATACATGAATAACTAGGAATATCTGTTTATTAAATTTCATGCTAGAAAATTTTTTACAGCAGCAGTTTTCTTTTTTGAAGATATAACAAAGAGCGCTTTGAATGACTAACAGATTTTACCAAGGTTTCATCATTTTAAAGAGGCGCAGTGCAGCTGCATACTTTAAATTTGATCTATACTTGTTCTATTTCTTCACCTTATTTCTCTTTTTAATTTTATTCTAAATTAACTTTGGTAATCATGATAGGTTTTAAAAAAATCTTTCATTTATTTTTCTATCATCCGCTCTTTTCAGCTTCTACTTTATTTTACCTTTTGTAATTTTCCTATTTCCCTTCCTTTCTAAATTTATATCGCCTTTTTTTTTTGCCTTTCTGCAGCAGTCAATATTATTTGTGCAATTTGTTTTGAGATTTGTTGACGAAAAGAGAAATGTGACTGATGTTACATATCTTAAATAGGTTTTAAATAATTAAATTAAACTATTTATAAATATTTTAGGGATTAATATTGAAGATATCATCATGAATGAAGAGAATATGACTTTTTGTAAACTTCGGTTTGTTTTTGTTTAAGTAATGCGAACTTTTATACGATTTTGTGACTGATGTTACATTAGAGTATGAGGCCTAGTTTAAAAACAATTGCTACAAGACAATTATAAAAGTTTAAAGTTTCTTTGTTTGTCTAATCTATTCCTAGATAAACCACATTTCAATTAAAAAAAATAAGATTGTAGACATAGCAATTAATTTCCCAAGTGAAAAAAAAAAAGATTAACTTTTAGAATCGTTAATGCAACGACACATGGTCACTGAGTAGTGTTGCCAAAATTTCCTATAGAACTTACAAAAAATGTGTTTATAACTTTTTTCGCAGTTTTATAAAAATACAGTCCTTTTTACCTCATATGTAAGAAACAAAATTACTGATACAACGAAGTTTTTTTTTTTTTTTTTTTACTGTGATGTCCATAGTTTCATGGACATGCCCTAATCACATTTTATTAGTTCAATTGACTGTCAATCACACCGTGATTGGTATAGAATCACTAGATGATTTTAAGGGCTGGCCCCCGTGTATTAAGAAAATAACCCCATTTAATTTCTGAAATGAATTTAAAATGAAACTAAGCAGATAATAAATAAATAATTAATTTGAATTTTGACATTTTGAATTCAAATTATGTTTTTCGCAATCACGAGTGTGTGTATGTAGGCGTGTGTGTTTGTGTGTGGGAGGGTGGGGTATGTGTGTTTGTGTGTAGGGAGTATGTGTATGTGTGTGTAGGCATGTGTGTTTGTGTCTGTGTGCTGGCATGGATGTGTGGGTAGTGTGTATGTGTGTGTGTATGTTTTTTTGTATGTGTATGTGTAGGTGTCTGTATGTATGCGTGTGTATAGGTGTATGTGTGTGAATGTGTGTGTATGTGGGCGTGTGTGTAGTTGTGTATGTATGCGCGTGTGTGTAGGACATGGATGCAACCTGGAGACGGCTTTCGCTGTAGGAGCAGCATCGTGAGGAGCCGGTCGACGGTGATGGTGCGGAGGGCGGCGGTGGGAAAATAAAATGATAGGACGCCAAAAAACAATCAAATGAAAGCAATAAGCAATCGTGATTGCTCAATAATAAACGTTTGAAATATAAAACAGAGATTATTGGCATTAGGTAAATGGAACTAAAGCACTTAAAAAATACCATTCCTTCTCAAGGGTTTCATCCAAACGGTTAAGGAAGAAAACTCTTTTGCTGTTTCCTAACAAAAAATTTTGTTATTTGGGGTAGCTTTTCTGAGCTACGTGGGTTAACCTTGCACCACTGTATAATTTTTAGTGCATTTGACTTACGGTTACATGTGTATAGTTGTTTGTTTGTGTGTGTGTGTAGGCACACGTGCGTGCATGTGTAGGCTTGTGTGTGTGTGCGTAGACCTGTGTGTATGCACGTAGGCGTGTGTGTATGTGTGTAAAGGCTTGTGTGTATGAGCGTGTGTGTGTGTGAGCGCGCCTGTGTGTAGGACATGGACGACCATCCATCGACCAGGAGAAACGGATTCCAGGAGGCAGTGCACGGAGCCGCGTCTGCAGAGATCGGTGAGCGGTGGTGCTTGTGTCCCTGGTCCAAGCTGAAAAAGGAACCACAACGTCAAGGACGGTGAAATAAAAGCAATTAGCAATCGTGATTGCTCAGAAAAAAAAAGAAGAAAGAAAAAAGCCTGGAAAAACTCCGAATACGCGAAAACGTAAAGATAAAGTAAAATTTACTCTTATGGTATTTACTGTTGTGGCACTCTTATAGAGTTAATAAATTTCAAATAAGCAGTTTTGATTTTTCATCTTTTTTTCCCCCTTCTTTCGTCTTCTTTTTCTTCCTTCCTTCTTCTTTTTCCATTTTTTTACAGGGGGGGGGGCGCCCTTAAGTGACCAAAGATCGACTAAAGCTGCGTTTTAGGACTTACATTTCGAAAAATTCTTCCAAAGGCCCTCTATTTATGCCCCCAAAAAAAGCACTCATGACCTCCTTCACCCCCCTCCCTTTCTTTAATTGATTCTCTCCAAAACCAAAAGCTGGATCCATCCACCCTTGTTGTTCGCGGGTACAGGTATAAAAATGTTTCAAAAAATGCTTGACAATATATCTTGGCAAAAATAAGTTCGGCCGACGATCGCCAAATATTGCAAACCTTCTTCGAGTACGGAAAGAAACCCGAACCTCTAATCATTATCTATTTGCGACTGATTTGAAGTGGAACGTATTTGATTACTCGAAAGAAATATTTAGAAACTAACAAAATGCCAAAACATCGCAGTAACTTTTACATTTTGTTTAACCTCAGTTTTGTTTTTATTTCCGAAGCGAAACGAAAATAAGAAGAAAGTTTTAAAAAAAATCCTCAAAATGAATTTCAGAGGGAAACATGTGGATCGAATAACGTGGCGGTGTTGTTTTATCTATACATCTGATTCGATTTTTGATTTCTTTTTCCGATGCTGAAATTCTACGGTTGAAATCGAATTTTTGTTTCCGAGAAACCCCGTCTGTGTTGCGTTTCACTTTGCTTGTTTATAGGTATTGTTTAAAAAATCATTTTTCAAAATAAAATACAGAGGAGTTCGGGGAAAATGTTTTGGTAGAAAAGGTATTATTTTGAGCACACATTTCTTATTTGATTTCGATGATTTTTTTTTTAAAGAAATTTTCGGGGTTGCTATAGGAATTCCACAAAAATAATTTTTATATGTACAGATGGAATAAGTTAGGATACAGTTTTTCGGAGACAGTTGCAATCACGAGTTCTATTGGTTTTACTTGAGAGAATTGAATATTTTTGAAGAATGTTAATCAATTTATGTCCTCTGGAGAAAAAGAATGGATGTTTTTCATAGATATAGCACAGATGTATGAATGTATGTATCTGCGTAAAGTTTTTATTTAACTGTTACCGTGAAAGACAGAAACGTGAACTTTCAACCGGGAGTCTCCGAAAATATTTGGTCTTTCACTAATGCCTCGGGTATGCGTATGTTAATATTCACTGGCTTATGTCGACACTGGCCAGATTTCGAACTTTCGCAGCAACACATACGTACGCAGAAGGCTTCTTGTGCAAAGTAATCGATTGCTCTTTGCCAAAGAATAATCTTTTCAAATATATTTTCACTAAAATATTATTTTTAAATTGCTCAAATGTAGCTTTTATTTTTATTTTTTAATTCAAGAAGCTATCACGTTTTTGAGAAAAAAAAATTGATTTTATCAAAAATCGAACCTTTGGGGGTGAAATTCTGTTTAAAATATTAGGATAGAAATAGCGCAAAAGACCATTGGGCACCGTCTACCAAAACCTCCATTAGCGTTTAATCTTTATCTTTACTAGCTGAAAGTACCTCTGTCTGGATCTCTCTCTGTCTGGATGTCTAGATCTCTGTGACGCGCTTAGTGCCTAGACCACTCGGCCGATTTTCATGAAATTCGGCACAAAATTTGTTTGTAGCAAGGGGTTGTGCACCTCGAAGCGGTTTTTCAAAAATTCGATTTTGTTCTTTTTTTTAAAATTCCAATTTTAAGCCACCATTTGTTAATTTAATTCCTCCGCAGCAATACCGACCGAATTCCCACAGCGCGCGAGAGGTTTATTACTGAAATTCCCGTTTTTTAAATGCTTGAAGAAACCCAGGAGAGATTGAATTAAACTTGACTCGAATGTTTACAAAGTCATCGATTTCACAAAAAGGAGTTGGTCCTGAAAGGACGCGGCAAAAGGAGAAAAAAAAATGACACCACTACTACCCCATCGATTCAATTACACATCGATTCAATTACACATAAAAAACAAATATTAAATATAAAATTTTGTGAACAGTTTCCAAACAATAGTTTTTAAGAGTTAATACAACAAAAAGAAAAAGGAGGCGAATCCTCCAAATGAAACAGTTTCGCAAAACTTGTGGAACTGTCATAGGTTCAAAGTGTACATGATTAGTCTTTTTCTTCCTTGCAGAGCTTAGAGATGCAATTTATGTGTGCACGTCAAATGATTACAATCTATTGTTCATCAGAATATGTTTATATGGAATATTATGATATACAGTCGACTCCCGCTACAATGCGATCCGACTTACGCGAAATGGCTATAACGCGATTTTTTCAGGCGCAACGAATTTTAGAGCTAAAGCGAATTTCTCGCTCTCAACACGAAAATATTTGAAAAAAATCGTGATGAAAAGTTTCAGCTTTGTGATTTACTACTGAACACTGACTTCGTGAATGTACTGTCATCCTTTCAGCATCACTGACTGCCCCACACACCCTACAATAAACATAGCTTTATTAGTGTCATCTATTTATTCCAAATATGAAAGGTGATGAAATATTGTGGCACCTAAGCACACTGTTTCATCTAAAGCTTAAAGATGGAAACAATAAGTGAAAGTTTGTGACAATTTAAAAAAAGGTAAAGATTCTCGATACGCTTGAACAACTAGAGAGTGGGTCGAAGGTAGCACGGCAATTAGGTTTGGAGTGAATCTTTCATACATATAATTAAAAGTCAAGAGAAGGCAATCCGTATAAGTCCAGGCCTTAAGTTTTAATATGAAGCTCGCAGAGTAGTGTTTAAGCAAAATGTAAACAATATGAGATTGGAATCTGCTCGTGTATTGTAGATTATAGAGACCCTGAAAGAGGGGTGTTACCATGCATAGGTGTAAACGTTATAAAAGTAAATGCGAAGCTACTGTATTTAAAAATATATTAGGATGACGATCAGATTGCGCACCATAAATCATCCATCAACTTATTATATCTACTGCATAATACTCTTATAGTGCAGTTCTTTATTATTACTACGTACTGTACGTACCACAGTACTGTTTTAATTTTATAACTCTCTCTCCCATTGATCATTGATTTTGTGCATCGTAACAGTATTTTATGTCGAGTAATGTAGATTTTTTTTAAAATACGGTAAAAATTCATCTCTTTATGCAAGAAACGATAATATATAGTTAAAAATGGTCTAAAGCAGTTTAAAAGGTGTTTAAAATGTCTAAAATGATTGCGTTTGTAAATAAAAAAATCAAATACAGAACTTTTTTCCACAACGCGAAATTTCGACTGACGCGAAGAGTCTCCGAACGCATCCCTCGCGTAAGTCGGGATCCGACTGTAGTCTATTCTTCATCGATATATATTACATTGAATATTTTCATAAACAATGTGATAAATTATGAATAAAACTCATATGACATATGTTAAAACATTAAGCATTGAAGTGATTTTAATTCTTTTTGAGAAATCACATGGCTTATTGTTCTTATTTGACTGTTTTGATGTTAATATGATTTTATTCCCCTCCCCCCCAACTCCCTCTGCAGCACCACCGCCAACCGGCTCCTCCCGATGTTGCTCCGCTAGCGACAACCGTCTCCAGGTTGCGTCCATATCCCACACACAAAAACACACACTCACACATACCCAAACACTCATGCCTGCATACACATATACACATTCACACGCACACACTCATGCCTGCAAACAGACACAAACACACACGCCTACATACAGATACACTTAAAACGGAAACAAAAATAAAAACTTCGGTAGGTAATGAGTGTTTAGCGCCGGCTTTGCGGTCATTCCCACCACATGACTATTTCTCCTTTTTTTTTGTACTTCGAAGTTATTTGATAGTAATTTGATGGTTTTCAAAACTAAGAATAGGCTGATTAGAATATTTCTAACGTATCCCCGAAACTTCCAAGGAGGAAATTGTATAACCATAAAACTTTCTACATCAGACAAGTTTAACTACAAATGAATGAAAATAAAATAATTTTGACAAACTTTTTGAAAAATTCTGAGTTTTATTTAATAATGAAACAATATCACATATGCTATAGAATGGAAATTCCCTCTTTCCGCAGAAAGAATGTAAGTACATTTTAAAACTTCAAATCGATATTCCCAATCGATTCAAAAATCAACTCTCCATTCTCCAACGTGTTTTGTCCTTGTTTGGAAAAAATATTCCCAAATATATTGGTTTCGTGTTCATTCGAAGATACCCAAGGGAAATATATTTTTCTGTTTGCCTTTGAAAACGAAGGTGCAGTTTTTAAAGTCTTTGATTATTGTTTTATTTTCCCATTTTATTTCGGTTACTAGCTCTGAAAAAATATAGTCATTCAAGCTCGTTCAAGAATTTCAAAAGGGCAGGACGCAAAAA
This sequence comes from Uloborus diversus, assembly GCF_026930045.1. Lineage (NCBI taxonomy): Eukaryota > Metazoa > Arthropoda > Arachnida > Araneae > Uloboridae > Uloborus > Uloborus diversus. The sequence goes on along the minus strand of NC_072736.1, from coordinate 11,164,296 downwards.
TGCATGCAATATTTAAGGGTAGAGTGGCTTTAAACGAGCTGATGTGTGCATCACATGACTTCCTTTTACTCCAATTTTGATGTCATTTTCTCATTATTTGCAATTTTTATGTGATTCAGCAGTTTACTCTCTAAATATCACCACTAGTGGCCAAATTGAAATCATATTAAAAAAAAAATAATTAAAAAAAATCGCCAAATTTGTCGCCAACTTGGCGACCAAAAAACTGGCGATATATCGCCAAGTGTCCATCAAAATATAACACCACTTGAGTATACATCGAAATCAACAATGATTTTCTCCCCCAAAAGGGGCAAAAGATCCTTTTAGAAGCACCTGAATGCAACCAAAAGGGGAAGTGCACAACTAGATCCCACTAGGACTCTACGTACCGAATTTCAACTTTCTAGGACATACCGTTCTTGAGTTATGCGACATAAATACGCACATACGCACATACATACATACAGACGTCACGAAAAAAGTCGTTGTAATTAACTCGGGGAATGTCAAAATGGATACTTCGGGTTTTTATACGTTCTTAGGCACTTATCAGCGTATGGTCTAGTTGAAAAAAAAACTCAACATTCATTCGGGGGCGAGCAAAATTGAAATTAAGGCCGAATTTTGAGTGAATTTTTTTTGCCAATACAATACTTCCTTTTTTGTAAAAGGAAGTAAAAAGGGGACACCGAAAGGAACAAGCTCTTAATCATACATGCAAACACACACACCGTCTATTGTGGACCCAGACATCGTTTTAGTATAGTGCCCCTAAAAATGTTTAACGCATTTTTTGGCGGCAATTGGGTACTGTTGGTTAAAAGGCGACACATGGAGCAAACTAGTCAGCGTGAAATAACGGTAATTGCAATTTTATTTTACTACACCTCTCCTTGAAGGAAATTTTCACTGCATAATTTGGAGCCTCGAATCTCGGGGAAAATAACACGACCCTCCCGTAACTGGGAGACAGGACTTCCTCTTTTAAGCAGCATCATTTTTGAGGAACAACTCCCCTAAACTAAAGTTTGTTGTTGAAATAAGTAAGAAAAGTTTTGCGTCTGGCCCTCATCTCTCGACTTCTCCCCAAGATCAAAAGTAAGTGCCGATCTCGAATTCGGGCGGAGGAGGAAAATCCGACTCTCTAATAACAATCTAATATTATTCCGGGTCGTGCGAAAAGATTGGGACCGAAAATTTCGCTCATAATTGGCAAAAGGCGCTGCTGCAAGAAACTGCAGCAGCCATCCCAAGTCCTCATTATAGCTTCATCCGGGCACGCATAAACAATGTACGAGAGGAAGACGGTAGCTTCGTTAACACCGTGCTTTGCCGGTGCTGTAATCTTACCTGTCTTGCAGCCGAGTTAGTAAACAGAGAGGACCGTTAACGACTGGAGCGGGGCTTCGATCGATCTGCTCACCCCCCCGGACTTTTGCACGCTAACGAAGTGCCGGAAACATAATACCTTAATAGACATCGTAAATTGAGGACCCGGCTCGAGAAAACGTTGGTGGTGGTTCGCAAAATGTTGGTGTCGGGTTGTTTGCTACACATTAGAGGCAGAGAGTTAACAACCAAACAAGTCTCTCGCTCGCTCCGCGTTCCATGGTCAGAAGTTGTAGTAATTAGTCGAGCGCCGCATTTGTTGCGACGTTCGGAGTTTAACGATGAGCCTTAAAATAAAACGAAGAAGAAAAAACTGGATGGAAGGGGGTTCGTTATGTTTGGGAGAGAGATTAATGAATCCTTAACGATAAATAATTAATTACTCCCGCTGAGGACGCGCATTCGATGCTTTGTTTGTTCTCCCGGAAAGAACAACAGTTTTGTCACGGAGGAGAATTAAAAAGGAAGAGAAAGAAGTTGATATATTTGTGTATTAAACAAGATTAAGGACTTGGTTTCGGGTTGCATCGCCAAAAACGACTGCGCTCTTCCAAGAATCTCTCGCCATCGAAACGAAATAGAAATCTTGGTTCATATATTAGAAGATATTTTCAAGATGCTTTTTTTTTTCCCTCTCTCCTTTCCTACTTCTAAATATTTTCATATTTATTGATAAAGGAAAAGAAAGTCGGAGTTTCATGACTTGGATTCATTCACTTACTACTAGAGTATTATTCAAGGGCGGATTCAGGGGAGGGTCAAAGGGTCAGCTGACCCCCCTGTGACAAAAATTTCAAAATTATTATTTAACTAAAAATAGTAAATGTACATAGAATCAATGTAAACCTTGCTTTGTTTGGTTCTGTAAGGTATTTTTTCTCAGCGCGTCATAATTCAAGGGATTAACTGGAGCTGTCGTTGTCTTGAGTTCTTTGTTCATTTCCAAAAGAATAATCATCTCTAATGAGGCTAACGTTTTTCAGAGTACTCTTCTACCAAACCACATGTCGTGTGTGTGCTTTTTCTAACCATTTTATAGCTGTAATGTCATATATTCAAACTTACGGTAACATGACCAGCATGTTTGCCTGCAGAAATATGAATTTTGATGAAAATTTGATCCATGGCGCTGGTTGCGGCATTGAAAAATTTAGCGGAAGGGGATAATGTGAAAGGATTTTGATCTCATCTGGGGGGAGGGGGAGTCTCCGTAGCATGAGGATGTGCGCCATCCCCTTTGTCGGCATTCCTGCTTAACTGATATTTTTTTACGTATGAGGGATAATGTTGGCCATTGAAACTTGACCCCCCTTACAAAAATTTCTATATCCGCCCCCGGTATCATTGGTGCCTTGACCTAAATGCAGGGGCGAATTCAGACTACCACTTTAGGGAGGAAGATCATGCGGAAGTATGATTCCTCCCCCCTCTCCCCATGAACAAATATACGGTTTTGCGAGCGAAAAATTTCTGAAACTGCTTGGGTGTTAGTACAAAGCAACATATCGGCCAGGAATAAAGCAGTAAGTAGAGCAGAGTTTTCCAAGCTGTGGTCCGTGCGAGTCCGTGCCAGGGGTTCTGTGGTGCGATCCAGCTAAAGCGTTAAATATAAATGAAATTGAAAGACGGTATTGAACCCGAACCTGCTGGACTCTGTTGATGTAGTTAGTACGTGGTGAACTGGTGAATAAGAGCGGTGAGCAAGGTTGTAGCACTGGTCCAAGTGGAATTAATTAGTTGATTTTTTTTGTATTAACCGTAAGCATATGTTTTTAGCATTATAATGGGGTGGTTTCCTTCAGTCAAAAGTACTACTTTCAGTCATTCAAATGGATAGAATGAGCCAAATATATATATATATATATATATATATATATATATATATATATATATATATATATATATATATATATATATATATATATATACATGGACACAAAAAATACTTTTATTTTCCTAACAGTTTTTTTTAAATTAATTTTTTAAAATGTCTGGTTTTTCAAACGAGGCGTGGTCTTTACGACGTCACAAATGATGCAATTTGGCGCATCTTTCTACTACGTTTCCACGTTATGATAATCAAGCAGCGAATTAAAATTGCGTCTTACGCTTGCTACCAACCATATCGTTGCCAATACATGTGAGTAAAGATGCGAGTTAAATATTTTGTTCTGTGAATGGCAACATTGAATGGCATTTCATCATTTGTGATGTTACACGACAGAAGTGTAAATAATAAAAGCGCGCCGATTTAAGTATTTTTTTAAAAATATTAAGCTTAAACAAATTATTTAAAAAATGGTCAGATCCTATATTTTTAAGCAAGTTCTTTCAGAAAAAAATACTTTTAAAATTTTGGAAACGACCCCATTACGTTTAAAGCGTTAATAATGCATTGATTGCGACGAATGAAACTGCTGCTTGCAGTTTCCGGGGACTGGTGACCAACAGCTAGAAGAGGGCGGTGACTCCCTGTAATTGAGGCAAACTTAAGCAGGCAGCATTGTGAAGGCTACGCAGATCCATCCTAATCACAGCATTACGACGCTGCCAAGGTAGATTTGCCCCAAACCATAGGTAATAATAATAATCCTAGTACGCCAAATACAACTCATATAAAAATTAACACACCTAAAATTGGCTAACAGTATTTTGTTCACTAGCTTCAAAAGTTTTTCATTTTTATTAGTAAACTTGTTGTAGAAATGTGGTGATAACATTTTTATTCCTAATTGAATTTCAAATACAATTTTACTTCGATAACTAAAAATAATAACGTATCAAATGAAAACAAGACAATAGCTCTGGAAAATGTATAGAACAATAAATAAATAAATTTAAAGGAAAAAAAGCTTAAAAATATATTAGAAAAAAATATAGATTTAACTGTGTCAAATCATTTTTTGGTGGGGGGGGGGGAGGGGGAAAGCCGGGGGAGGGGGGTCCACGAAGTTTGGGAGCCTCTGAAGTAGAGCATAAAAGTTTATACTAATTTTAATAAGAAATGAAAATAAGTAATATTTCAATTATTTATACTTTTAAACATAATTAATGAATTGATAAGACAACTGAAATCGTATATATTTTATTCATAACTAGCTGCGTTGCCCGGCTTTGTCCGGTCTACCTTGAAAAAAACCATTGCGTCTAGCGAAGTATCTTCAGTAACCAGGATTAAATGAAAGAAAAAAAAAACAATATGCAAAATTTTTTCGCCAAACAATGACGACAGATACTAAAATACTTTTAAGAAATTAAAATAAAATGAGAAAGATGGATTTAAAAAGTGTAACCATGGAAACACAAAATAAAATAAGTTTAAAAATTGAAAATGAGAAAGATGGAAATAAAATATGGATTCAAAAGCGTTACCGTGGAAACTCAAAATAAAATGGTTAAAAACCATGAATAGAGAATAGATTTTTGAACTTCATTTAATTCGCTTGTAACTTTTTTTTCTAATGGAGATAGAGGGTTAAACCTTCGACCTGAGGTCGAGTTAGATCTGGAGTAAAAAAAGCAGCTCCTTCCAATGCTGTCAAAAAGAAAACTTTGGGACAATTCCTTCACTTTTTATTGATGGATTTAATGAAGAAAGTTGTGCCTAAATTTCCGCGAAGCCTAAAAAAAATTCGAGCGCAAAACGTAAAAACCTCCCCCCGAAATAAGTTAGAGCATTGAAACAAATTGCGTAGAACGCGGAAAATTCTCCTCTTTCCAACGATATATAATATTAATATATGCAACTAATTTTTCACCCCCATATTCAGGAATTTAAGTGAAAATTGGGCCTAAATTTGAATAAAAAAAGAACTATTCATCGAATTGTTTTCGAACTGGTCTGCAAATCTTCTCAGGACTTAAAGGAACAAACTGTGAAAATTTCATCGCAATCGGCCGGGTAGTTCTCGAGTTTTGCGAGTTCAAACACACAGACGCTTTTTGTCGACTTCATTTTATACTATGTAGAGAAGTGTTAGAACACAATGTGAAGCTATAATATTGTCATGACCCCTATGACCCTCCCCTTGCATCCGTTCCTGCCAGGGGTACAAGTGGATTTAAGTAAAATTTTCCGAAGACTGACATTTTCGGAAACTATGAGGAAGCTTGACTTTCCCCTCCCTTCCACCATCATAAAAATTCTCCAAAAAGTCATACAAAAATCATTGAAATCATTAAAAAAAGCATTTTAAAAGTTTTTTTTTTCAAATAACTTTTCAGTTTTAAAATGTGTTGTCTCCCGAAATTTTCGGAAATTTAGGATCTTGTGATCCGAAATCTCCGAACGAACCTGACCCCGGCCTAAATGATCCATCATTTAGTTTTTAGTAAAGTTGACTGTTGAGCCTTAAAATAAAATTCTTTCTTCTGTGTATCATCTGCTGGAGAAGAAGTTAAAAAAAGTTTCTCTGTTTTTTTTAAAGGAAAAGCTGTTTGAACAATAACGCTTTTAAAGCAGGTTTTAAATACGGCTAAGGCTTTATTCAGTGATTAGTAACCGAATTCATTGTTGGCCGACAAGGAAATTAAACGCAATGATTTAAATTGTGTATCTGTTGCCAGTTTCTATTTGTTAACAAATAAAATACTTGTAATTGATTTTTAATAGTACAAAGCTTTTTTAAAAGGATTTTCCATTTTCCCTCTTGATTCTACAGTTGCTACTCAGTCGGGGTATTTTAAAATTTTTAATTTTAGTCAACTGTTATTTATAATTGTTACGTGAAAACCCAATGGTGCAGACTTAGAATGAAGAAAAAGTATTCAACATTTAATTTGAGAAGTAATTGTTAGAACATTAAAAAAAAAAAAAAGCATTTTTACTGAAAGCATCCGCAAAATTTTTCGTTTTTTTAAAGGAAATAATTTTTTAGAGATTCGCACCCTGAAAGCTGGATAACGCGGGCGATAAATGAACCTGTAAATGTGCTTCTTTGCACATAGCGATCTTATTGCAGGGAAGTTAAGCTTCTGGCGCGCAGTGAGTGCGCGCTTCCGGTAGTGCAAGGTCGATTCTAGAGCTAAGGTTTGCGGGGTAACGGAATCAACGGAATGAGTATTCAAGTTTTATGAGAAACTAGTTTTTACCCGCGGTTTCGCTCACGTTGATGTAGTTTTTATTATTAACACGCTTTTATTAGCTTCACCTGTATGTATGCATGTATATATATATCTTGTAACGGAATCTTGCAGCTCAAATTTCGCCCACTTCCTGCGATCGGATTCTTTTGAAATTTCGCACGCGACCTCAGACCCCATGATAAATGCAATATTTTATAATCAAATTAATTAACTAACTCTTTTAATTGTTAGTTTCCTCCAATTTTAATCAATATTTTGGCATAAATCCAACAATGTGAAAAAGGAAATTTTTTAAAAAATACATTAAAAATTGCTCGCAAAAATTATTTAAAAATATCTACAAAAACCTTTAATTTTTCTGCATCAGAAAAAATTTGTTCCAATGTTCCAAGGTAAATAGAACATGAAATATAATTGTTTTTAACTAATTTTATGCCAAAATTTAGGTGAGCCTTCAATTGGAAATTCATTGCTGATCAGACCATTGTTGAACAAAACTTTTATTCAAATGCATCTCATAGACAGCACCCGACGCTTTTTTGTATTACATTAAAATTAAAAGATTGGTCAACTACTATCGTCCAAAGATTATTTTTCACTTTTCAGTTCATTTTGCTACAAAAGCGTGTTTTTTTAGTTTTTTAAACTATTATTTTATTTTCAACCGATTCAAACTCATGGTCAACAGAGGCAGAGGTCAAATAGTTACCAAAAAATGGTTTGTCCCCAGTTTCGCAGACATTTCAAATTGCCTCCCCCCTTTAATACATCAAAGGGTATGATAAAAACTGAAAATCAGGGGGGGGGGGAATGAAATTTCGGTGAAACTGGGAAGACACCCAAAATATCACACAATATAAATCAGGAAAGCGTTCAGGAGTTGTTAAAGAATTTAATTTGAGTAATTCTCAAAATTTCCAATTCGAGTGAGGTCAACAATTTTTAAATAAAGTCAAACATTAAAAACACACACAAACTAGTATGTTGTGGCCATCACGAAACTTTCTTCTATATTTTTCCTTTTTCTGATCCCTCCCCATGCTTGATGAGGAAGCAATATTCCCAACAAAAACAAAATTTCACATGAAAAAACTTGACGACCATTCCAATGTCTGAATTATTGCAAAAGCAAAGCAAAAAGCGAAAAACGAAAGTTATTTTAAAAGCCTTGCTTAAATTAATTACAAATATTTTATTTATTAACAAACATAAGATGGCAACAGTTAAAAATTTTAAATCATTGAGATAATATTTCCGATCATTTCCACTCAATTAAAATCACGAGAAATACGCAGACGACAATCTATTACGATTTATTTTTCTTATTGTTGCATTAATAAAGCTATTTTTATTCGCAAAAAGAAAAAAAATTAATTTGAATTTTGTCATCTTGAATTCAAATTATGTTTTTCGCAATCACGAGTGTGTGTTTGTATGTGTGTGTGTGTGGGGGGGGGTATGTGTATGTGTGTAGGCTAGTGTGTTTGTGTCTGTGTGCAGTCATGAGTGTGTGGGTAGTTGTGTGTATGAGTGTTTGTGTGCGTGGGGGCGGGGTATGTGTATGTGTGTGTGTGTGTAAGCATATGTGTTTGTGTCTGTGTGCAGGCATGAATGTGTGGGCAGTTGTGTGTATTTGTGTGTATGTGTAGGTGTCTGTATGCATGCGTGTGTGTATGTGTTTGTGTATGTGTGTGTATGGTGGTGTTTATGTATGTGTGTGTATGTGTTTGTGTGCGCGTGTGTATTGGTGCGTGTATGTATGCGTGTGTGTGCGTGTGTGTGTAGGATATGGACGCAACCTGGAGACGGTTTTCACTAGAGGAGCAGCATCGTGAGGCCGGCCGTCGCGACGGGTGGTGCTGGCAGAGGGTGGCGCCGCGCCGGTGGGAAAAATGATAGCACGCCAAAAACAGTCAAATGAATGCAATAAGCAATCGTGATTGCTCAAAAAAATAAATCAACACCTCTTGGAGCGATTGGCGTCCAAATTGAACCAAAGTCTGTTTACATTTGGATTCACATATATTCCAAATTTCAACCAGAACGCAGCATTACTTCTTGAGATAGGGCACTCACAATGGAAAAAAAGAACGGGTGATTGCGCTACCCCCTTTTTAGCTGTTGACACCAAAATAAAATCAGCTCTTATACTCACTAAGGGCTACTTGTGGATAAATTTTTCTTTCATTCCGTTCATTATTTCTTGAGATACAGCAGTCACAATTGACGACAAAAAACGTTCTATAGCTCAACCTCCGTTTGAGTTATTGACACCAAAATTGAATCAGCACCTGTTCCTGTTAATGACAACATATGGACCAAATTTTGTTTGATTCCGCCAGTTACTTCCTGAGGAATAGCAAGCACGCGTAACTCAAAAAACGTCCCATTGCTCCACCCCCCTTGGAGGGATTCGCACCAAAAACCAATGGGCACAAGTTCACATAGCGGCACATATGTGTACCAAATTTCGTTCGATTTCATGCGGTAGTTTTTGCTGTAGAGCGGCCACAAAAAACTGGTCACACACAGACGTGACACACACACATGCAAACACACAGACAGACAGACATTTTCCAAAAATAGTCGAAATGGACTCAGCAAACCTCAAAACGTTCGAATCCGTCAAAATTCGAAATTCGAAAATTTGCACGAATCGAATACTTTCCTTCTATATATTAGATATAGAAGAAAGTAAAAAGAAGAAAGAAACTGAAAAGTTTTATAAAAATTTAAAATAATTCGCCAATGCGCTAACGTAGTCGCGTGACGTAGTAAGACTGGAGATAAAAAATGGATTTGGCGGATTAATTTACATTTTAATAGTAGTTTTAATGTTATTTGAGCGTGTTGTTTTTCTAATTTGACGGATTAATTTTAACTTCAATACCTTATACATAGTATTTGATAATCTTTTTTGACAGAAGTTTTACGTTTTAATGCAACTTTTGTAATGGCTGTAGCGCCAAGATTTTTGAACACTCGTCCCAACCGCATTATCATAACTCTGCCTATCGAATAAGTTTCTAAAATGACATTTTATTTATTTTCATTTTCCATTTTTGCAGCAGCGTAAAAATGTAAAATAATAAATCCAAATCCATTATTTATCGCCAAAGGACCACACTACCATACCAGTAGCCAGAGACTTGCCAAGTTTACAAAACTGCTTAAAATGTTCGTTTTATCTATATTCATTAGATATGATTTTTAATTCCGAAGAGAAGATGCTATTAAGAAAATGTTTTACATGTATGTTGCCGTTCCTAGAGAAATATAATTTTGTTTTCGACGGTAATTGGGGAAAGGGGGCTGATTCTATTTGATAACTTTATTATTCGTTACCAGATTATTGTACATAGCAAAAATATCCGACGTTGCCTGGGACTGTAATTATGAGAAACAATCGCTAATTTTATTGAGGAATTTCCAAAATATGAAGTTAAACTTCACTTGTTTAAAAGCATATATATATTTTTTTGAAACATATTCTAAAATATTCTCTATATTGCTATTGAAGTACAAAATTTAAAAAAAAATATAGCCGCCCGTAATCTCGTACTGCGATTTAAAATGTTACCAAATTTGCGGTAATCGTTTTGGGATACCTTGGATAATTCTCCCTCTCCCTACTTTGTAAAACTGTGTGTTACTAATTTTCATCGAAGAGATAGTGTCGCCAAATACTGAGATACTTCTGATGACTATAAAATGAAGCTACCCGAAATGTTTCCAAAATAAGTAGTAAAATTTGGCAATTATTTGAAATTGTGCACAAATTTGTGCTGTTTATGGATTTGCTTAATTCAGTTGGCGGATTATTTTACACGTTAACAAATGATTTAAAGAAAGAAATATTAAACAAATGGCGATATTTTGGTTGCATGGTAAAAACCAAGAAACAGTATTCGCGTAGTCTTTAGCTTCAAAAACAGCGACAATTGAACAAATTGCCAAATGCCTTAGCTATTGAAATGATTCCGCAAAAAAAAGTTTGACGAGATTCCTGCTGGTCGATCAAATACCCAGTCAACACAAATAAATAAAAAAAACCTCATAATTGCCTCAAAGTTGCGTTCAACTGGAAAATAGTAAGCCAAATCCATGTGTTATTGGCCTATCTTGTGCAAAAATCTTACTTTAAGATTTAGCTCGAGAATAGCCTTGAACAGTCAGACGAAAAGCAAAAATAGTCGACAATACAACAATTGTCGTTATCGACAGGGATTTGAGATGATACAGATACACTAAATACTGTATTGGAGTTGAGGAAAGTCTTCGAACGTGGAACTAAAAAGCTTATAACTCGTTTTTTATTCTACTTAGAAATTTCGAACAGGTGCCATATTCAGCAGAAAAATCAGAGCTTTCGATGGATATATAATGTTAATATGTGCAAGTATTTTTTCATTCCCATATTAGAGAATTCATACGAAAATTGTGTTTTATCGCCCCTATGGGGGTTTTTTCCCACGCCCCATAACGGTATGAAAACTACCCTATGTGTTATTCTGATGCGTAAGCTATATTATTGTAAAGTTTCATCAAAACTCATTCAATATAATTTTTGTGTGAAAGTAACAAACATCCATCCACACATCCATACAGACAAACTTTCGCACATATCATAGTAGTAAGATTAATTTATTTCACCCACACTTTTGAGAAGAAGAGGGTTATCTCTCCTATGCGAGATATAGCCAACCCCCCCCCCCCAAAAAAAAGGAATTTAAAGGAACGTAAGTGTGATATCAAAGAATCCTTCTCGGTAAGGGAATGCGGTGCAAAGGGGAATCATTAAGATAACTTACCTCTTTCAAAATGAACAAATGATAAATTTGTTACGAAAATTACAGTAGAAAGAACAATACATTTTATAATAAAACTCGCATTAAAATATAATTTTTTATTTTTGCCAATAAATTTATACGTTAAAAAAAAGGAAAAAATTCAGTTTTTTTAATGAGGCAAAATGAAAAATGAGATATTTTTAAAATGACATATTTTTTATTCGATTATTAAAAATATTTTTGATTAAATGAATGAGCAAATAAAAGACTGAATAAAGAAAAAAAAAGGAAAATTAAACAATAAAATAATAAGTACTGCTAAGATCCCTTACCTCTGTTCTTCATTTTAAAGTCATTATGATATCAATGGGATTTATTATCTGTTTTCAAGCATAAAATATTACTCCCATAAAATATTACTCGCTCTGCCACTGAACCTGATAACCGTCCGTTCCAGAGTTGATTCAAATAAGTTGGCGCGTGTAAAGAATCCCTAAAAGAAAATCAATTTTCGATGCAATGATATGTCCCTCTGATGCAAGATTTTTTATTGAACTCCGTAATTGTTGTATGGAGGTTTTCTGCGTTCTCATAGTAAACAAAATATAAGTTTCAATTAAATCAATTCCATATAATTACATGAGGGTTTTAGTAATGGATTTATATTTAAACTAGCTTTCAATAACCTGTGTAATGTTCTGTAGCAACTGCAACTATCTTATTCTTATTTATTTACTAGAAAATCATCCGTGAAGGTATGGCGAGGGAAAATTATTACTACATTTGAACGTATCAATTGCGTGTTTGGTGATATTTCGACAGTTGAAATTTTAACCCTCACTCCAGTGGATTAACCCTAAACTCCAGTAGATAGCGTTCGGGCCGTGGTGGCCTGATCGATAAGGCATTGGATTTAGGGCCGGAGGATCTCGGGTTCGATCCTCGCTGGTCGAAGATCCACCGTCGTCATTAATGGTGACTACGCGACGTTAAATATGCTCGTGGTCACAATGTCCTCCAAGTGAAACGATACCTCTGGGAGTGCCAGACCAGAAAGTTATTCGGCTCCTGGCCTGGTTCTAAATTCTAGAACTGTCCATAGATGACTCCACCATCTATTGTGTTGTCTTCTGAAGGCAAGGCGCCTGGCACGCAGTCCTTCATTGTTTTAGGGCCAAAGGTCCCTTTGATAGATAGCGTTCACTGTTGATCATTTTTTCGTTTCTTCATTCCCCTGAAATGACAGTCTTACCAGTAAAACAGTTAAGTGACCGGATCCAGTTCAGCCTTGTCAAAATAAAGCATTTCCCTGCATGACAAACTTTGAAAAAAAAATATTATCAAATTACCATGGAATGGCACGAGTTTCACTGTTGATGACGTGAGGAGCATTACTCGATCCATGAGTTGACTGTTATTCATATAAGGATTTATTTATGGCAAATTGAGTAAAGTGAACTTTTCAGTTTGCCCCTTGGAGCTCGTTTCCAAGGAGCTGTACTTCTAGTGCAGAAGAAAGTAAAACAGAAAATCATTAAGTTCAAAGTCGAGTCTGAAAATGAGCAAACATAACTTAATTAATTCAAAAAAGGAAGCAGAATCACACCACATTTCTCGTCGAAATGAGTCATGTGTTAATAAAAGATTTGCACGCAATCATTCTTGTAAAAAAAGAGACGAATTATGACATTTTGTGAGCCGGATTTATCGCGAGAGCTACTCATAATTGGTCGTAATTGGCCAGCTCGAAATGCGTTACAATGTCACAAATTTTACGCTAACTTCCTCATCGTCGCAGAACAAACGTGGCGTTTCCTGTGTCTGGGAAATATAAGGACACCACGAGCGTCAGGCGAAAGGTTTTAGTCAATATTAGGACAGTGGAGTAGGGTGGTTCAAAAATACATGTAAAAAAAAACTAATTTGAATTTTGACATCTTGAATTCAAATTATGTTTTTCGCAATCACGAGTGTGTGTGTGTGTATGTAGGCGTGTGTGTGTGGGGGGAGGGTATGTGTGTTTATGTGTAGGGGGTATGTGTATGTGTGTAGGCGTCTGTGTGCAGGTATGAGTGTGTAGGTAGTAGTGTGTATGCGTGTTTGAGTGTGGGGGATGGGGGAATGTGTATGTGTGTGTTGCCATATGTGTTTGTGTCTGTGTGCAGGCATGAGTGTGTGGGTAGTTGTGTATAGGTGTGTGTGTATGTGTGTAGCTGTATGTATGTGTTTGTGTGTGTGTACGTGCGTGTGTGTATGTGTTTATGTATATGTGTGTAGGTGTATGTATGTGTGTGTATGTGTGTAGGTGTATGTATCTGTGTATGTGTTTGTGTGTGTGCGTGTAGTTGCGTGTATGTATGCGTGTAAGTGTAGGATATTGACGCAACCTGGAGACGGCTTTCCCTATAGGAGCAGCATCGTGAGGATCCGGTCGACGGTGATGCTGCAGAGGGTGCTCGCGGGAAAATAAAATGAGAGCACATCAAAACAGTCAAATGAAAGAAATAAGCAATCGTGATTGCTCAAAAAAAGTTTCTCCTAGACGGGACACCCCTCAATATTTTTAGACTTGTGGATAGTAATATACTGGAAGAATTTTAGCTTCTTACCAGGCTTAGAGACAATTCATTAGATGCATTATGTTTTTTACTATTATTAAAATTTTAATACGATCATTTGTTCCTTGATTTTACATTTGTTCACAATGTGTTTTCATAAACAATACAGTTTTTCTACAAAACTAAAAACAAGTTTTCAAGCCCTTTTTGAGAAATTTCAAATTCCGGTATTAATACCGGTATTCCGGTATCACGTTTTAAAAATTCCGAATACCAGTATTGAATTGTTGCTCCGGTATGGTAATCCCTAGTTAGATACAGCTTAAAAAATAGCGAAGTGTAATTTTAAAGTATATACAGTTGTTAATAATTAAGACCTTATAGCAAACAGCCAGTGACTGTTAATAATAGAACAAGTATGTTTGTAAAAGTCTCACATTAGGGATACTTGATCCCTTTGATTTCAGGGATACATGATCCCTGGGATCAAGTATTCCTATGACAATATAAACACAATGAAAACAATATAACTGTAGTTTACTTAGTTAAATTTAATTTTAAACATTTAAAACCATGTTGACACAATAAAATTTATCATAGTATAAGTAATAGATATTAACAATCAATATTCCTACAGTAAATCTGCTAAATAATTACAATACCATATCGCACTCGTAACCAAGCTCAAGGTTTTCATTTACACATAAAACCTCAAACAAATGAACATAAACTAATTCTGCTGATGAATTATTTTCTAATCAGCCAAATGAGCTCGAAAAAGTTGAATTATTGTTTAAGTTTGGGGAAAAAAATGATTTTACTGTATTTAGATTTACAACGAAAAAGAGAGTTGCCCATTATGTAAATCAAATGGAATGCAAAGTTGGATTTCCAGAGTTTGAAATAAGTTTTTTTGAAACGAAAAAGTAATATGCTTAATCAATCTATTTTTACTTCCTTTTACAAAAAAGGAAGTATTGTATTCACGAAAAATTTTTCACTCAAAAATCGGCCTTAATTTCCAATTTGCTCACCCCCGAAAGAATGTTGGTTTTTTTTTTTTTTTCAACTCGACCACACGTGGATATGTGCCTAGGAACGTACAGACACCCGAAATATCCATTTTGACGATCCCCGAGTTAATTACAACGAGTTTTCTCGTGACATCTGTATGTATGTATGTGCGTATGTGTGTATGTGTATATGTATGTCGCATAATTCAAGAACGGAATGTCCTAGAAAATTGAAATTTGGTACTTAGACTCCTAGTAGGGTCTAGTTGTGCACCTCTCTTTTTGGTTGCATTCGAATGTTCCAAAGGGCGTCTTTTACACCTTTTTGGGGGGAAATCAATATTAATGTCAATGCAAACTCAAGTGGTGTTATAATTTGGCGGACACTTGGCGATGTATCGCCAGTCCTTTGGTCGCCTAGTTTTGTCGCCAATTTGGCGATTTTTTAAATATTTTTTTTATTTGGTTTCCGTTTGGCCACTGTTGGTGATATTTAAAGAGTTAACTATTGAATCACACTAAAATTGTCAATAATGGGGAAATAACTTTAAATTGGTGTAAAAGGAAGCCATGTGATGCACACATCAGCTCGTTTTTAATTAATTGCTGTAATTTTAGCTTCATTACGCTACTTTTAAAAGAATTATTAACAATTGTATCGGAGATTGTAACTGATCAAAAGCATCTAAGTTCATTAAAGTTGTGGCATCTTTCTACAAATTTCCCAGCTGAATTTAAAACGATGATATTTTTGTGTTCACATTATTATCAGCTAAGAAGGAAAATTAGAAATATTGTTTATTTTTACGAACATTATGCAGAAAACTAAGGTAAATTTCTGATCTAATGAAAAGCCTTAGTTGGATCAAGTATCCCCCATGAAAGGATCGAGTATCCTTTGATGTAGGGATACATGATCCCCTTTTTAAAAATATTGAAAAAAAAATATTTTACCAAACTATCTGTTTAATTTCAACTGGAAAAAATACTGTCAGATAAAGGAAACAATTACGATTGTTCTCGCTTTTTTATTTCTTAAACTGATAATTGGCAGCAGAGAAAAAAAATTGAAAACTGAAGTGGGGATCAAGTATTTCCAGTCTCCCTACTGGACTGATAACGAAAGCGCCTGACCGATCTCAGACCATAATGACGCTGAAAAATGTGGCACATGTAAAAGCATCCATCCAAAAATATCCGAAGGTTTAGCACTTAAACATGCAGCTGCCCTGTAACCGTCAGATAGGAGTGTTAAAAAAAAAAAATCAATTTTTGACATCTGAAATTCAAATTATGTTTTTCGCAATCACGAGTGTGTGTGTGTATGTAGGCGTGTGTGTTTGTGTCTGTGTGCAGGCATAAGTGTGGGTATGTGTTTGTGTGTGTATTTGTGTGTGTGTGTATGTGTGTGTGTATGTGTGTGTGTATGTATGTGTGTGTATAGGTGTGTGTGTATGTATGTGTGTGCAGGTGTGTGTATGTATAAGCGTGTGTGTAGGATATGGACCTGGAGACTCTTTTCGCTAGAGGAGCAACATCGTAAGGTCGGTCGACGGTGATGCTGTAGAGGGAGGCTGGGGCAAAATAAAATCATAGGAATTCAAAACAGTCAAATGAGAACAATAAGCAATGTGATTGCTCAAAAAAAAAAAAAAAAAAAAACCTGAACAGAAAAACCCTGAACAGTAGTCTTCACAACGTGAATAGTTTTTCTAGCTCAAAGGTATCATGTCAACCAAGTTGGAACTGATTGCTTGCGGAGCAGAACTCAAAGAACAACATTAAGAATAAATTATCTCTATAACACACGACGACACGCACCACGCCACACCATTACGACAGCTATAAATAACACGTATTCTGCTATCCATCGATACCACTTCCGCCCCCGTATTTTTACCAAAATCCTACAAGGCCATTTCCAAGTGGATATGGGAGATTGATACGCCGGATCCTATTTGTTACATGGATATTGCAATTATGAAGGACGAGAAATTTCAGCAAGTTCAAATCAGCTTTCAAGAGTGTATTCAAAACAGGAACTTAAAAATTATTGGATGATGTAATGAATTGTGTATAATGTTGCCCTTTTTTTTAATAACCAGTAAAATCATAACGTTGATATAATCTGTGTAACGAGAATCGGCGTGCCAAGGTCAAACAACTTTCCCACCCCACCCTTTCCCCCCTCTGGTTTTCATGGTTACTGCAGCATGAATATTTCCCCCTCGTTGCTTCTGCTACACAAAACATAGCAACTTTTCTTCAAATTGGCGAAATGGTTTTGGCATAGTGCTGAGAGTGGTCGCACAGTGTTTATATGTATACAATATTTGAATGCTAAGATTTGAACACAATGGCTTAAAACCAAAAAGGGTTGGAGGTTTTCTGTATTCCGAGCAATTTCTAATGCGCTCGCCCTCTTTTGGGGGCGTAGCGCACATGCGGCATTTTCTTCATTACGTTTTGTTCAAAAAAGTAACGCTACGCTACAATGCTACCATCTCTGCTGCTGGTATAACCTAAACAATTTCCATTGCTCTCTATTGGGGGCGTAGTGGATAGGATATGACTTGTTATTGTCGCAAAAGCCCCCCGGTGTGCGAAACATATGATCATAAGAATAGCGGGGAGAAGAGTTGGACCGCCTTTCCCGGGATAATTTGGGAGACTAGTGTTTGGCCTTGTCACGTGTGGCACGGGGATTAGGATTTAATTCTATTCCGCTGGGGTGTTCAAACGTTCCAGCCTCACGGGGGACATCATAACATTAATTCCCCTCCAGGGATGCTTTTTATCACTCAAACAACCAAATACATTCAGCGGGGAGATCCAATTATATATATATATATATATATATATATATATATATATCAGATGAAAATCCAAAGCAACAGACAGAAAAATTCGAAACAGTTGGAAAAGACCTTCCTCCAGCAGTGGATTGACAAAGGTTGAATGTGATGATGATGTGATGATATACAATATATGTATACGGTTTCGATATTGTCTCGGGCTCGAAAGTTTGATTTGCCCGTAACACATTAACTTTTAAAATTTTTATTTTTCTCATCAGTGTTCTAAATGCAAAAAGATGAAAATTATTTTGTGAGAAGTTAACGCTACGGGGTGCGCTCAAGCAACTTACACAAGTCACTCGAGTAACCCAAGCCATAACCCAAAGCGTTCGGCAATGCCATTTGGGATAACCAAATGTCCCAACTAAGGCCCCTATATATTCGAGCCGACGCATCAGCTTAAGAATAGCCATTTTGGAAATGGAGCGCGTGTTTGAGTGGTTGTTTTTTGTGGCGAGTTATCGCGTTTGGTGATTGTTCACTGTGAGCAATTATTAGCGGCACGTGAATTGTTTGTTAAATAAAATTTTATTTTCGGCAAATTTGGCGAAATCCGAAACTTTACTGTGATAACCCTAGCAGTGCAACAATGAAAAATCCGATCCAAAATGGCTAAACTTTAGCTGATACGCCGGCCTATCTATATAGCGGCTCTAGTCCCAACTGGTGCTCAGGACTTCAACAACTTGGCACTTGGATTATTCGGGTTGTGTCCCAACTCCCCAGAAAAATTTCTAGGGGCATTAAGTTACGTGCTTGGGCAATTCGTAGGAGAGGTTGCTGATTGGTTCAACAAATCTCTAAAATTATAATGTAGAGACGTACTGGTGAAAGTGATTTCGAGTATTCATTGCTTAACATGATTATGCCACTTTTTTTTCTCAGGGGCTGAACGTTATTTTGTTTTGATATATAAGTAAAAATTTAATTTATTAAATCCGAATTCTAGATTTTATTTACGTTTATGAGTAGCTTAACTATTTACAGCAGCATTCTTCCGTTAGTCTAGGAAGAATCTTCTCCCCCAAATGAACCATCTTTACTAATAATAAAGCTGAAAGTCTGGATCTCCGTCTCTCTGTCTGGATGTTTGTTACGCGCATAGCGCCTAGACTGTTCTGCCGATTTTTATGATATTTGGCACAAAATTAGTTCTTAGCATAGGGTTGAGAATCTCGAAGCAATTGTTTAAAAAATCGTTTTTGTTCTTTTTCTATTCCAATTTTAAGAACATTTTACCGAGCAAATTATCATAACGTGGGCGAGTAAATTATCACAACGCATTTATCACACTGCAAATGGATTCCAAAATGGAATCCATTTATCCTTAGTATGGATTCCAAAATACGTTTCTTCGAATGTCTCAAAAAGTCATTTCCACACATACTGCGCTTCATCTTCCTACAGCAGTGTTCTGAAATGAAGTTTTTTCTTGTTTCTTTCTTCTTTTTTTCTAAATTGCAATCTACATTTTTTCCTTCTAAATTTGTCAATGGGTGCAGAGCCTAATTTACAACAGAGCACATGAGGTTCAGCCTAGAAACGCCTTACATTGGGGCCCCAAAAATTACAAATTTCAATAAAATATGATTTTCAATTGTGTGTTATGATGTATTAAACTAGGAGCGATGTAAGAAGTGCATAGCAATATGGCTTTTAACATTAAAACAGCTTTTTTTTTTTGCAATTTGTTGTTAATGCAGTTAATACCCTCAGTGCATATGCTTCCAAGCCTATAGCATATGCAACGCAATGACATAAAAGGCGTGAAGTTGCACCTTTACAGCACGTTCTTCGAGTGTTCTATTCATTCCGCAGAAGGGCGCCTACAAATGCGTCTAACCTACTGTTCATTACACCTAAAACATTGTATTTAAGGGAAATATGTGACAAAGAACCACCCGGGATCGTTTCTCAATTTTGATAAAAAGTGCAGATTAGGGTAGTTTAAAAAATACACGTAAAAAAAAGTTTCCCCTAGATAACAGGACACCCTCAATATTTTTAGACCTGTGAATAGTAATATACTGGAAGAAATCTAGCTTCCTATTCTAACTAAAAGGGGGGTGCTTAACCTCCTCCCCAAACTTTATAGGTATGAAGGGGTAGGGTTAAAAAAATACATTGAACAGAAAAAAAAGCTACATATTATAACATACATGAATAATATAATGCATATACATTGTAATAAAATAATTATTAAAAAAAAAAACAGCTGGGGAACTGAAATATTTCTAAATTTTATGACATTTTCTATGCTACGGCTGATGTTAAATTGAGGGGTCATTGAGCACCTCCCTCTTAAAATTTGAGTAAGAAGCTAAAACTTTTAGAGCGTATAATACTATTAGTAAGTCTAAAAAAAATAGGGAGTGTCCTAGACTCTAGCCACAGTGGCACAGCGAAGGGTGGGTTTTGAGGGTGAAAACACCCCCTAGAGGCATTGGTTTTAATATAAATGCAAATTATAATACAGTAGTTTATGCATATAAAAAGGCTGTTTTGGTCAAAAAAAAAAAAAAACCCTTCAGAAAGTTTTTTGATTAAAGAATCCCCTTCAGAAGGTTTTTTGAAAAAAAAAAAAAAAAAACTTTCCAGTAGGTAATTTTGATTTAAAAAAAAAAAAAAAACCCTCAGAAAGCATTTTTACTCAAAAAAAAAACCCCACCAGAAGGTATTTCTGGCTGCGCTGGTGCAGTAACAGGTAACATAGGGCACTTAAAAGTCAATGCTAAAAATGGAAAAAGAAAGGGGGGAAAAAAGAAAGAGAGAAAGTAAGTCCAAACTTCCCCACATTTACACCGAGGTTTTTCAAAAAAAAAAAAAAAAAAATCCTTCAGAAAGTTTTTTGATTGAAGAATCCCCTTCATCCCCTTCAAAAGTTATTTTTGAAAAAAAAAAAAAAACTTTCCAGTAGGTATTTTTGATTTAAAAAAAAAAAAAATGCCCCCAGAAGGCATTTTTACTCAAAAAAAAAAAAAAAAACCCGCCAGAAGGTATCTCTGGCTGCGTTAGTGCAGTAACACGTAACATCGGGCACTTAAAAGTCAATGCTAAAAATGGAAAAAGAAAGGGGGGGGGGGGGGAAAGAAAAAGAGAAAGTAAGTCCAAACTTCTCCCTCATTCACACCGAGTGACTTAACCTCCGTGACTCAGCAGAGCACCTCGTTAAAGCGTTCACAAGTCACCATATTCTTCCTTTCACTCCTAATGTAACACATATTACATTATTCCTAACCCTACATACATGGGGGGATCGAGTGGATTAATGAAATTTCCATTCTCCCACCCCCTTCCCCGGGAAGAGAAGTCACGTGTCATCGGAAAAGGGGGGTGTGCGCGGTCACGAGACCCCTTTAGGGTAACAAGTTCGTCCTTTCCGTGCATAGGATGGCAATTTTCTGGTCGGATACACGGTTTAATGGTTGACGTAAGGAAAGGGGGTTGAATTTTGATGGGAGGGGGGGGGCGAAGTCGGGGAACGGTGTAGGATTTCGGTCGGTTTATGCGCTCTTGATTGGATGCGCGAGGGGGATTTAAATTTCGCTTGTCCAATCAACCAAAGGGATGAAAGAGAAAAGATTTAATTTCAGCCAGGAGTATTGAAATTGTGTTTTCTGATTCTTGATCTGAGGTTTTGTTTCCGGAACAGCAAAACCTCATTTGTTGTAAGGTTGTAGGAATTATTTGAGGTGATTAAGTGATCTGTTTGAAAGGAAACTGATACGTTATATCCGATGAAACTACTCAGAGATCGCGTAATACTTTTCTGACCTGCTTATAATCAAATTCTGAATGATAATACTTCTATGGAAAGTTGTTTAGATAAACGTGTTTTTTCCCGTATTATCTGAGCAATTCTCCACGTAGAAGGAGAATGCGCAATGCAGGCACGTAGCTAGAACTTTGTTAAGGGGGGGGGGGTCCAAGGTTGCACGAACTTCAAAAGAGGAGGCATGCTAAAGCAGAATTAGTAGCTGATAATTACAGAAGACTAAGATAAATCCAATTAAAACTGATCATTAAAATATAATTAACTAAAATTAATTAAATAATTGAAACTAATAGTCATTAGTTAAAATTAGTTAACAAAAAGTTTATGTTAAGTGGTAAATTAATTATTGTCAGTTTGTAAATTAAGATTAAACTGAAAGTTATCACATACAAAGTTTCCAAATATGGGTGAACCTCTGTCCTCCTGAAAATAAGTGATATATTTTCTATTAATAAAAAGGGCACAATAAAAGAAAAACGGAAAACGAAAACTGTTCTAGAAATTACTTGGAAAATGAATGCGATAATTTAATAAAATATTAAAGCTTTGTAATATATTTCAACAAAATATGTACATTTGTACTTATGCCATTTTATTTGAAAACTAGAAAGTCACCCGTCAAGGCATGGCAGGTGAAAATTGCTTCAACTCTTCTTCATTTGAACGAAGCAGTTGCCTGTTTGGTGATATTTTGATAGTTGAAATTTTAACTCTTAACACCAGTGCATTAACCCTAAACTCCAGTAGATAGCGTTCATTGTTTTCGTTTCTCCATTCCTCTGATATGACACAGTCTTACCAGTAAAACTGTTCAAGTTACCGGATCGAGTTCAGCCTTGTCACAATAAAGCCTTTCCTTGCATGTTAAACATCACCAAAACATATTATTGAATTACATATCATGCCGTGGTGCGAATTCATTGTTGAAACACGCGGGTTACTCGATCATCGGCATTATTTATATGAGGATAAATAAATCTATACCTATAGAGTCGAATGTATAACTATATAAATGTTACATAACGTAACCCTGTCCAATTTGAACAACATTTCAGGCAAAATCCCACAACTCTCTCAACAGAAATATTAACAAGGTTTCATTTAAAAAGCTTGAATTAGTTTTTATTTATTTACATTTATAATATTCTTTTGATAACACGAAATAGAATGATATTTCCAATCTTATCCGTTTTCTAATTATCATTCCTAATCATCAATTAAAAGCTTGAACAAACTATTAACTCTTTGAGGGACGGAAGCTTCCTTTGTTGCAACCATTTTTTATCTATATATTTTTTCTTTCTTCAGCCAACTAACACAGTGATTTCAGTTAGCTGAAAAAAAAGAGAAGCAAGAAATAAATGGTGTTCTCAAGTGAAGTCGCCAGTCCTCAAAGGGTGAAAGCTGTTCGAAAAAATTTTAAATATTGGAAAAGGCGTATTGCCGTTTTTTATCATTATTTTTTTCCTTCTAACGGGGCTGTGTTAGAGGCTTTAGCCTTTTGCGGAACAAGTGCGAACCAACGATATGGCATCCAGTCATTCATATGCACCATTGAGGCGCGGATGTGAATGTCACAGGAAAATTTGATGCCCAGTTTCCACCAGATGGACACCCGAGCTCTCTTCGATGCGAAACTGCAAAAGGAATTTAATTTTGTCAAGAGTATTCACAGTCAAACGACCTAAGGGATCTTTTACATGCCGATTAATGGAATGTATACCTAATGAATTAAATTAAGCATCTGTGTAATTTTATTTTAACAACATGTTGTTAATTTTAACAACAATACATATCATATTATACGACGCAGGTAATGATTTTTTTTCTTTAATACGATGTTAGCAAAACACTCTATTGCAAGAAATAGTAAATATCTTTAGCTTGAAGAAAATAAGTGGTTAAAAAAAGGCAATATATAAAAGAAAAGCTCAAAAATCTTTACCTCGTATTCACCTCTTTTGTTTCTTTGCTTGTAACGCAGTAAATAGCGGTAGTTTTCACCTAGTAATTTATAGTTAAATGCACATGCCTGTTTTTTGTTACGTTTAATGCTATCTTCACAATTTACTAAAGATGGATGCATAGATGCTAATTAAATAACGCCTTAGTACAAAGCCAGTGAATAACAATCAGAAAATGTATTCCAATGATGCAAATACAAATATGTTTTATGGAACAACATTGAATAAGATTTTTTTTCGTCAATTAAAAACTAACTGTTTTTCTTTTGGGATCATAGAATCACAATTCAGTAAGATTTAAAAGTAATAATTTCAAATAAATTACTTATTACATGCGTTAATATGGCCGAACTTGTAATTTCATAAACTGATCACAGTAAAATATTCAAGTAATTTTCAATTTAATTTTTCTATAAAATTTTTATACCGTAAAAAGTTTGTTACATCAACTTCAAGTTTTATTTATTCATTTATTTTATTTATTTTACCTTCAAACACGAATTTTTTTTGGGGCATTTAATATGTTGCATGATCATGCTGAAATATTGGGAGAAAACATCAGTAAAAAATCTACGTAATTTGTTACTCAGAAAGGAGAGAGATGTTAAAAGTAATCTAAAAGTTCAAATAAAATTTTTATCAAAACATAAAATAAATCTGAAATGAAACATGCCAAAAATATAGAGTTCAAATGAAAAAAAATCAATAATTATTTTTCTCATCCTCAAACACACGAAATGTGTAGAATTTCTTTTTTCGCTGCTGGCTTAGAATCTAAAATTAGTTTTTAAATGGAAAAACACATTAACACGTAAAATTGCTCGTATTATCAAGAAAACTTTAAAAGGGAGCACTACGACTTACCTAGTTTGGGTAAACTTAATTTTCTTTTGCACGCAATTTTGGTCAAGATATGTTTCCTATAAGTATGACGTAGATAAAAACTGCGTGTTAAAACAGAAAAAAATCGGAATTCAATTACTGATTCACCAGGAACGCATCTCACTCTGGCTGTCTTTCGTACAACATGCGTCTAGGAAATCCACGAAAATCCAAAAAGAAAGGAGAAAGAAATAAAGAAAACCATTCCAATGAGACTGTGGGATACGGCGGAAGTTGCAATAAATGCTTGTTTTTACTTTGCCAATGGCAATTTGATGGACCAAGGAGAGGGGCTGAATTTCAAGGTCACAGGACCCAGCTGGTTTGAAAGTCGAAAGGGACATTTCCCCGTTTCGGACGGAGTAGGTGACACAGCAAAAAGCAGGCGAAAATTGGGAACCTGTAGTTGTTGCGCGAGGTTCTCGTGTTCTGAATTGACCCAAGCGCTGAGAAAATTGCCGATTACTGGGAATATTTAAGGGGGGAGAATGCTGCGTTATATAAAATCATTATCTTTCGGAAAAATTTTGTTGATGCGAGATGCAACAACTGAGAAAAAGGAGAGGGGTCTTTCGGGAAGGGGGGGGGGGTCCGGACCCCTTTAAAAAAATCACATCTGAAGCATCATCACCTTCTAGGCTTTTTAGTTTTAATTATATTAACAAACAAAAGTTAGTTAAAACAAAATGTTCTACAGTCGACGCTCGGTATAACAACCCCTGTCGTCAAAACAAAATAGGTCGCCGTAACGAGAGGTCGTTATAACGTATTGCATATTATTCACTCATTTTTTAAAATGCATGAATAATTTCTCATAATTATGCATTGTTTTTAAGCGAAATCATGAAACAAGCAAAATAACTTGTAAAAATTTTTGTTAGTTTCTTTCTCTTTTTAAAGATTTAATGCTGCAATTATTGTAGAAGCTTTCTGTTTCTTTGGCTTTTTCAAAAAAATATAATTTGTCATGTCTACCATTTGTGAGCGGTGTTCATCAGTTCATTGACCCTATACCAACAGATAATTCTTTTCAATGGAAATATTTTACCTTTAGAAACATAAAATGTTTAATTATTAGCTTTAGAATAGTTTGTCTTGAGGATAATACGAAAATTGAAACTTCGTTTTGTACGTTATATTGGAAGGAACGGTTCAGTTTGGACGCTCAAATGGACGGTAAAATAACATTACATCAATGGAACAGGAAATGGGACTACATATATCGGTAGCTATAACGGAAGGGTCACAGTAATAGGAGGTCGTTCTACAGAACGTTGACTGTATTAGCAAATATTTTTGTCTTCAAATCTTCTTTGGCAGGAGAGGGGGGGGGGCGACAAAAATGTTTATATTTTTGAAAAATTTAGACCCCCCCCCTCCCTGAGAACATCCTGCTTGAGCCACTGCCTATCACTATTTTTGTTAAAATTATTCCTCATAAACGAATTATTATAAAAATATAAATGACGAGAAGAATGGTTACTCATTAAGCGTATGATAAAATAATAAAATTTGTCATAAAATATTTTATGTTGATAAATGCTGGAAATTTAAGAAGGGGCTGCGTGTCAATGATTTTGATTTAAAATAGACTAAATAATTAACCCTCTATACTGCCCATTGTGACTTTGCGATCTACAGCAGCGTTGTTCTTTTGCTGTTGCATGCCCCCATGGTCAACAGTGCTAGACCAGGTCTATGAGTGTTTACCTTCAAGAAATCCAACACCGTCACTGGGTCTTCAGTCAAATCCCTCCTGGAGAGCCCCAGGCACGACAGTATATGGCCAGGCGAAGCCTGCTCAACAGAACACTTGGAACAAGTCTGAAAGATCTTCGACCTCTCCGAAAATTTTAAAGTTTTAAGATGTCCACTACGAAAACGGACAAGAGTTGTTTGTTCCTGTCTGTCAAATCCAGGGGACAGGGAGCCACCAGGTCGTGAACATTTGTACCAATGGTGTTCTGGCTGGACAATACAAGTGATATTATCCCTGTGTTTAATCTTTGAGTGGATCTCCTGAAAGGTTAGTGATGCCGCTGGCTCTGAGAACTCAGCAGCACCAGCTTTCGTCAAGGTATCCATGATCTCATTAATCTCTATTTCCACATGGGAAGGGATCCACTGCATATGAATTTGATGAGAGACGGAAAGTTGTTTAAGTTTGTTGAGTAAGTTTGTTGTTCTTTTGTTAAGTAGTGTGACTTGAGTGGTGAAATATGGCTGCTTTGCATTAGGATTGTTGTTCTTGACAGAAGTTGATATTTCAGGCACAGAGCCACAAATATCTTGAAAATATGAAAAATTTTAAAAACCAAAAATCCATGTAATATTTGTAACTATATTCTTCTTTAACATTCCATGCCAAGGGCGGATACAAGGGAGGGACGACGGGGGCGTTCCTTGAACCAAAATAAGGAAACTCTCCCTCGGCTATTTTCGATATTGAAGTTTAAAAAGCGCAATTTAAAAAGATTTACAATGAGTGTGGCTCGGGGTTTTCGCCTGGATAGTTTTCAATATGAAAAAATCGGTTTTAGAAAATTTCAGGTACGAATTACAATTTTATCTACAATTTTTTGAACTTGATGCTCAAAAAACGTAATTTTAGATGATCTTCGATGATATTAACGAAAAGAAAGTCCAGGAGCTCTCGGAATTTTTTTCAAAAATTTCAATAGTACATTCAATTCCATGGCCCCCAACCCTACCTTGACTTATATATGAAAATTAATTTTGAACACTATGAAGCTTTTGAACTTTTTGTTTCAAATTTAGCCCTGGATAGGGGGATAATTTATGTAAATGCTTTTGAAAAAACAATTCCTATGTTGCTATAAAATTCACAGTAGTAGGGAGAAAAGGAGAGTTCTGCGACAGCAGGCGCAGCTGCATTATGCAATTCGGTTGCGCCTCCCAACTCTTCTTCCCGGTTGAGCATGTGACCTCATGGCTGCGCCTCCATGTAATCTTCGTAGAAGATTACGGGGTTAGTTTTGGTTTCGGAATACATTTCCCGCGTTTTCGGACTTTATCGTTTTACCGTGAAAAGTTACGGTGGTATTTTCGCGCGTTTTAGACATTTCGGCGCGAATTTTATTTATTTATAAACATACTGGACTTTGTCATTTTACCGTTAAAGGTTACCGGAGTTTTTTTCGCGCACCCGAGTTTTCAGACTTTGTCGTTTTACCATGAAAGGTTACGAGGGTTTTTTCGTGCGTTTTTGGACTTCGATACAGCAGCAAAGAAAAGGAACACTGAATTTAGTGGCGGCTGCTTATATAAAACGTTTGTTCTTAACAGGTTTGATTCCATAATGCGGCTAATTCAATAAAACTGGATTTTCTTCTGTTTTTGATTCATGAAAGTGGGTGATTCAATTTTCCACTGATTTTCCACCGGCTTCCACTGTACTATAAAAGCACTTATTCTCGCAATGAGAAAGAAATCGGTGGTTTTGCGAGCTGAAAATTTAGCGAATTAATAGAAAGTTGTTTAAAAGTGTTAAGTTGAAAATTTTTCGCGGGAGCTAAATTTTCACGATTACGAAGAGCTTGCGAAAATTGCGAAAAATAAAGCCTCGCAAAAATTAGTAAGGGAATGTGGGGCAAGTGAAATGGTTAAGATGACTGAGTTTTATTAAAATGAACAAATCGGAAATTCGTTTTGGAAATTACAGGACATAAAGAAAGAACATTGCGTTTTATAATAAAAATTGCCTTGAAAAAGTTTTTTTTTTCTATTTTTGGTAATAAATTTGAGTCTTAAAAAAAAAAAAAATAATAATAATAATTTAAATTTTGACCGCTTGAATTCAAATTATGTTTTTCGCAATCACGAGTGTGCGTGTGTATGTAGGCGTGTGTGTTTATGTGTGGGGGGGGGGGGTATGTTTGTTTGTGTCTGTGTGCAGGTATGAGTGTGTGGGTAGTTGTGTGTATGAGTGTTTGTATGTGGGGGGGGATGTGTATGTGTGTGTAGGCATATGTGTTTGTGTCTGTGTGCAGGGATGAGTGTGTATGTGTGTGTGTACGTGCGTGTATGTATGCTCGTAAGTGTAGGATACTGATGCAGCCTGGAGACGGTTTTCGCTAGAGGAGCAGCATCGTGAGGCGGCCGGTCGACGGTGATGCTGCAGAGGATGCTGGCGGGAAAATAAAATCATAGGTCATCAAAACAGTCAAATAAAAGCAATAAGCAATCGTGATTGCTCAAAAAAAAAAAAATAAATAAATAAATAAATAAATAAAATAAAATAAAAGGAAAATTTTTACTCTTTTTTTTAATGAGGCAAAGTGAAAAATAAAATATTTTTCTAATGAAATATTTACTATTCGATAATAAAACGTATTTTTGGTCAAATGAATCGGAAAAATAAAAGGATGAATGAATAAATAAAAAGATAGTAAAACAATAAACCAATAATTAAATGAATAAATGAATTAATGTAAGAAGAAAAATAAATGAGCGAGTAAAAGAATGAATGAATAAGAAAATAAGTGAATGAACGAATAAATAAGTGAACTACAAAATGAAGGAATGTAAATGAATGAATTAATAAATGAAAACCTAAGTGATTTATAGTAAATGATTGAGTGAGTAAATGAAACAAACTATTTCACTTTGCCCCATCCACTTTGCCCCATATGTACTTGACTAATTTGTACATTTTATTTAAAATACAAATAAGCTTGATGTTAACCACATTAATACTGCATTGAATATTAGGAGGCCTCAATTAATATTTAAAATGTGGATAACAAGAACTATATCACTTTATTGTAACAAAAATAATTTTTGACTTACAACAAAATATTACACTATGAGTATCAATTTTTTAAAATTGCCTGTATTACCAAATGCTTTTATCTTCGGCGGTATTTTTTTCTTGACTGGAATAGACTACATATGGTACTATATAGTGAAAGTAATACCAGATAGGTGAAGCTAAAAGCAAAGTACAGTCGAGTCCCGACTTACGCGAGAGATACGTTCCAAGACCCCTCTCGTAAGTCGAAATTTCGCGTTGTGAAAAAGGGTATGTAAACGACTTTTTGATTAACATAAATAATTATTTTAGATACTTGAAAATACCCTTCTGACTGCTTTAAATCATTCCTTAAGTATATGTCAATACTTTCCACACAAAGAACTGAATTTATACTGCATTTAAAAAAAAGCCTACTTAATCAATATAAAATACACTGTTAAAAAAAACCTGAAAGTTCAGGTAGTTTTCTGACTGATTTTAACAGAATATTTCCGTAATGCTTCAAAACGTATTTTTTCCTTCCAAAAACAGAAATATCACGAAAGGAAGTTACGAAAACAGAATTTTTCCATTTCTAGGGTTGCCGCTGTGCTGTACTTTGTTAGTATCCTGATTAGCCTTCAAGTTATGATAAACATCGCTTTTTGATAGTGCTTATTAAATCGCACTGTTACATTTTTTAATTAAAAGTTTATTTAGAATAACAACTCAGATGTCGAAGACAAAATAGATAGCTTGCTATTTCATGCCTGGAAAGTAATATACTCGTATGTCGAAATTGTTTTTACGCCTTTGGACTTGGTAAGTTTGGAAAAATGTTTGCGCCATTTTCAGACAGGCAGCTGTGTTTTGATCGTCCTGGTGATTTGATGTGAGTTTTACTGAGTCAGTATTAGAATATTATTGCGGTGTATTATTTTGCTCAATACTTCGAACAATTCTGTTCGTTAGTCATATTGTGTGTTCTAGCGGTGAGAATAGTTTTAGAATCTCGTGTTATCCATTTAAAATAAAGGCTATTGGATTACTTGTGTACAGACGCAATGGAGACACTTAAACTTAGCACCGCTGGTCACATGTAAGTATTGTAGAATATCTTTGAACATGTTAATATACAAATGTATTTTTCTTGTTAATATGCATTTGATAGAATTCCGATGGTAGCTGATTTAGAATTTATAGAACTATTATAAAGTTACTGTTTTTGCTCTAACGCGGAAATCACCGGGGGGGGGGGGGGGGATACATCATCTGAGCAAAAAATTCTTCACGTGTATGTCAATGATTCTGTTTTTAAACACAGTAAGTTGGTATGCGGTACCCTCCATCACGTATATTATTCCAAGATAAAGTCAACCGGTTCTTAATGGTATTTTATTTGACTCATTCTGCAAAAAAAATATTCTATTTTTCATGTATGCTTTTCCATGCCATGCCAGAATATGTACGAGGAGATGTGGAAGAAAATATCGAGCAGTATCAGCATCAAAAATTGGTGTTATATTCAAATCCACTAATTTCCTTGCTGGTACTTTTCGATTATTTTTATTCATCTGAAGGTGCAAATTTCAAGATAGATGCTTGAAAGGTAAGTTATCAAGCAAAAATTTCACTTAAAATGTATTTAAGTAATAAATACAAATTAAAAAAATAATAGTTTTTGAATGGTTAACTATTTTTATAATATATATTATTTTAAACATAGGATAGAAAAACGAGAGTGAAATTTCAGTAAAATATGTAAAAATGAGAAACGAAAAAATAGCGCAACGAAAAATCAAGAACCGAAAGTTCTGTAAAGATACAGAAAATTTAAAAACGGAAAAATAAATGAACGAAAAATTTAAAAACGGAAAAATAGATCAACGGAAAGAAGAGAAATGGAATTTTCGTTAAATCACGGAAAATTTATAAATGGAAGAACAGAACTAAACGGAGAAATGAGAAATGGAACTTCTGTTAATTCACGGAAAATAATTTAACGGAAACGTAATATTTACGGAAACTTTGCTGCCGGTACTTTATCCGTTATTTTCAGGAAAATTTTTTAACAGTGTACTGTTATGATGAACAAAATCAATGATCAGTGGAAGAATGAGACAAAGTGCAATACTGTATGTACAGTATGCAATAATATTAATAACAACGAAATGCAACCCTATTACTCTACAGTATGTGTGGTAATAAAAATTGCTATAACAAAACAAAAAAAAAAAAAAAAAAAGAAAAGAAAAAAAGAAAAAAACCTGAATATTATGATAGTAGGTACTGATGTGAAGTTCATCCGATTGATATCTATATTCTCCTGTATATCGAAGATCTTCAATTTTTCCTTACTTTTAACAACTTTCTCTACCCTAGCTTAAGATGAAGCAGTATGCTTAGAAAAGTATGCTATGTGAAATTAACTTTTGCATTTAGATTGGAAAATACGGAGTAGTTATTTGTATACACCAACAAAGCAATGATTCGACTAGTACGGTGTTAAAACTTCCGCTTTTCAGTCATGCGAAAGGGATGAAGTCATTTCGAGAAACCGATATTTAGTAGCCACTATCGAAGATGGTACTTACGTCCAGCGATTCCTTGACGAAAACTTTCGCGTTCCGGGCCAGAAATTCCCGTTTGCTCTAAAATTCGCTACTTGCGAAAAACTCGCGTTATAGCCGTTTCGCGTAGGACGAATCGCGTTGTAGCGCGAGTCGATTGTAAATATTTCACCATTTCACTTTGCCCCATGTTCCCCTACCTTTACAGAAATGAAACATAAACATACACACTATGATTTTCCCCAACTGCAAACTGTTAACAAAGAAGTATAGACTATCATAGCAAATTAAGTGGCAAATTTATTTGTTTCTTCCAAGCAACGATATCTACGAATTGTGACGCACACATCACGTTAAGCGAGTTACGAGGGAACGGACTTGACGTCAACAAAAGCACCGACTGAGCGATAAAGAGGACGAATTTTGTGCATATCCGTTCGATTTCATTGCCCGCCTTCCGAGAACCCCAATTCCGTCCCATGGCGAGGCAAACAAACAAAAAATCGGCAGGGAACGGAATCAACGTAATGAAGAGTAAATCGCAAATCTAGCGGACGACTAATCAGAGCGTTTAATTTGGACCGTGACGTCACAGCCGGCGCCGAAATAAATCGTCTTCCACCATGATTTGAGTCACAACAATTTCTCGGAAAAAACTGACGATGGCCGTAAAGATAAGTTAAGGAAATTGTATTTATTCTTTTTTTCTTAATTATGTTTGAGGCAACATTAATATTGTTTTGCATCGATAACAAAGTTTGAGAAAACACTTCCTGATATCAAAAGCAGAAATAAAATATTTTAGACTGGAGGTTCTTGGCTATGGTAAATAACAAGTAAGTTAAACAGGGAAGTGATTGACTTGATGCTTTTGCTTCTGTTCTGATTGATGATGCTAAATAAACTTCGACTGCAAATATCATAGTTTTATATTTTGGATTTTTTTTTTTTTTTTCCTTTTCATTCAGTAGATCCTCATTGAATCGTTCTGATAGGGGATCAAGGTTGTCCGAAGTAATGAAAGAACGGGCAAAACAAATTGCTAAGACGGATTATTCATAGAGAAAAAGTTGCAAATGCTACGAGCCCCACACCATGAGGAAAAAAGATATGAAAAAAAAAATCTAATTTGAATTCTGAATCTTTGAATTCAAATTATGTTTTTCGCAATCACGAGTTGCGACAAGACCCTACTCATTCGAGTTATTGTTTATAGAAATGGCTCCCCCCCCAAGCATGTCCCTCCTCCTGGGTGGCTATGTGTGTATAGTTGTGTGTGTGCAGGCTTAAATGTGTGCACGTAGGCCTGTGTATGTGTGTAAAGGCGCTCACGCGTTGGCGAATGTGTATGAGCATGCGTGTGAAGGACATGGACGCCACCACCCAGCAGAAATGGATTCCGGACAGTGCTCAGGAACAGAGCAGCCGTGCCGCCGCCGCGCCGGTGGGCGGTGGTGCTGCTGGGCCAAACTGAAAAATAATCCCAACGTCAAGGACTGTCAAATGAGAACAATAAGCAATCGTGATTGCTCAAAAAAAAAAAAAAAAAAAAAAAAAAAAAATCAGGGAAAAAAAAAATAGTTCAAACTTTCATAACTTAAGAAAGTGGCTACAGTCGGACCCCGGTTTAACGACCCTCTATTTAACGAATTTCGTGATTTGGCGAATTTTTCTTTTTCCCCTGTTAAAATGAAGGCAAAAACCCCTAATTAACGAATAATAAACCCCGAATTAACGAGCTATTTTAACAGCCAACAATTTTTTTTGTTAATTTGAGTCAGGAAATATTGGATTATTTTCCAATTGATACTTCCATCTAGTTCAAAGCAGAAAATTTCTTTTCTTGGAACCAACCATTTTGGGAGTTCGATTTGTTTCTGGCATTTCCCCAAAGTTCATCGCATTCTTGGATTTAATCTTCAATTTTGGTGATAACAACAAATCACATATAGAGCTGTTCAATTTGAGCATCACGTTTACGTTCGGAGGTATTAATTGCTAGAGTAACTTTGAAATTCTCCTTTATTTCCGTTAGTATATTTTAGAGGAGTAAAATTCATTTTGGAGGCGTGAAACATACGAAATCAGTGGTAGGGATCAACTCCATAGAAAAAAAATGGCGCAGTACAGCCAGACTATTTAGGCTCTTCGACCATAAAAACTAATAGAAACTGAACTTCTAATGATGAGATGTGGAATGGCAAAGAAATAAAAGATGTGTGCAGTTTTTATTGTGTGTTTAACCTTTAGAATGTTTAACATTTTGAATTTCACAAAAATTAAATTAAAAAAAAAAAGCATTTTAAATGCATGTATAGTTGCTTTTTTATTCCATTTTCCCTTAAGCACATAAGGTTACGTTCAATTTTTTACAGAACACGAAGCGTAACAAGAAGTTCCGTCTAGAACTAAACGAGCCTACTTTCCCATATACCCATACTACTTTCTAGTACCTGATCAATATTCTCAAAAGCAGCTTAAAAAAAAAAAAAAAAAGAAAAAATTAATTTGAATTTTGTCATCTTGAATTCAAATTATGTTTTTCGCAATCCCGAGTGTGTGTTTGTATGTGTGTGTGGGGGGGGGGGTATGTGTATGTGTGTGTGTTTGTGTATGTGTGTAGGGGTATGTGTGTGTATAGTGGTGTTTGTGTATGTGTGTAGGGGTATGTGTGTGTATGGTGGTGTTTGTGTATGTGTTTGTGTGTGCGTGTGTGTTGGTGCGTGTATGTATGCGTGTGTGTGTAGGATATGGACGCAACCTGGAGACGGTTTTCGCTAGAGGAGCAGCATCGTGAGGCCGGCCGCCGCGACGGGTGGTGCTGGCAGAGGGTGTCGCCGCACCGGTGGGAAAAATGATAGCACGCCAAAAACAGTCAAATGAAAGCAATAAGCAATCGTGATTGCTCAAAAAAAAAAAAAAAAAGAAATAGCAGCACCTTTTAAACAAAGCAGCTAATACACTTTTTTTCCACTAAAAAAAATTCTTTAGCAGCTTTCAAAACGAAAAAAAAAATAAAGTTAATAAGCTCATTAAAATCAAAGAAAAAAAAATCGTTTCTTTTTCCCCTGTTGCCAAAAATAATTTTTTAAATGAATTAATGCACTTACCAAAATAAATAAAAACAAAATGTCAACTTAAAAAAAATAATTTTCATCGTCAAAAAAAAAAGAAAAAAAAATCGTCTGCGCATATCTTTATGTAGAAATATAAATTCGGAACTCCAGCGCTCGAATACGCTACCTTGCGGTGATTTATAAAACTGCGAATGCAACTAAAACATTGCCACGTTGCGCTCCACGTGTATCTGTTGACGTAAACGCGGTCAGTTTGTTCTGAGTAACGCATTCAACATGTCTAAGAACGCCTTCAACAACAGAAATTAATTCGTTCCTTAGTAGTATTCTTGAGCTTCTCAAAATAATGTTAGTTTTCCTTATTTCTTTCAAAAAAGTATTAAATGGTGGAAGCGTAAACAAGAAAACTCTGGATTAACAAAATTGGATAACGTTATACCAGGTAAAATTTTTATTGTTTTGTATGAATTTATAAGAATATGAGTTTTTTTTAATCTTAAATTAATTTAACTAATCATATTTTACAGCAGCATTTAGTTGGAATGGACAGTATGCAAAATATTTTCTTGAATTTATTATCGTAGAACAAAATGAAAAATGTTTAACCGAGAAAGAATTTACTTTATTCCTTTTATTCTCAGCTGAAAGGTTTCGCCAAATTTGTTTAGGGTTATAGTTTTGGAATTGTGCGAGCAAAGTAGCCTTGGCGAGATTTCGCGTTTTTAGTTAAACCATTTTTAATTTTTATCATGAGAGGAATAAAATGATAGTAAATTTACAGAATTCGATAAGTAAAAAGAAATAATGGTCAATCAACTGAAAAGAAAACTACCACCATATATAAACTGTGAGTACACATTTTATTTATTTTGTTCTGAGTGAATTTGAATAAATATCAGTTTTTCAATTCGATGAAAAAAAAAAAAAACGAACTTAACAACATTGACTGGACACTTTTCCTTAACCTAATTCCACATAAATGATTTAAATAACCTTTGTTACTACAGTATCCTACTGAAATAGAAAGTATGCAAATAAATTTTCTTGAAAATATTTATCGCAGAACAGATTGAAAAATCCAGAAAGAACGTTAAGAATTTGAACAATAAAAAATAAAAGTTCACCAAAAATCTGTTTATAGCGTTATGGTTTTAAAATTGTGTGAAAGAATAATGTATCTTGACAAGATTTCGCATATCAGGTAAATAATTCTATGACGAATGAATTAAATGCATGATTTCTTTGGATATCCAATCATATAGTCATAGAAATAAATTATCTAGTGTTAAACGTTACTCTTGACAGTCTGCCACGTATGTGCACTATGTGACAAAAATGTCAACAAATGCCGTAAATGTCACGAAACTGAACTTAATATGTACTAATGTATAGAAAAAACGGTACAAAATGAAAATGCCGTTCGAAGCGAACCAAAAATTTATGAATTCCGAATTCAACATCGTGAAAATGGCTGCTTCAGAACAACTTACTGTGTGTTCTGCATTAATTGTTTACTTTCATAATACTTTTTGGTTTCTAATCTCTTTCTATATGGGTCAGAATAACCAAAAGACTTTGAAAAATCTTTTTAAATGAATAAAGCGAAAAAATCATACATAACAACAAAAATCACAACACTTTTAGCATTTTCTTCGTTGCCACATGCGTTTGTTTTAGTTTTTAATTCCGCCATTAGACAGTGACTGCAATGCCTCCTATAGTTCGTTGGAGTTGCGAATGGCTTCGAGTTTATTCGCCGAAAACTGAATATCTAAATTAAAACTTGAGCGTAAAAATAAAAACAAGTCATATCAAAAATAATTATTTCACAGTTAAAACCATAGCTGCGGAGTCGGAGTCGGAGTCTATCTCATTTTGGGATAAAGGATTTGGAGTCGAATATCCAAGAATCGGAGTCAGTCATTTGTCCTCCGTGTATAAATTTTTGCCAAAGCTACGAAGTCAGAGTCGAAGTCGGAGAGTCGGAGTCCGATTAATTGTCGGGAACAGGAGTTAAAGTCGGAGTCAGGCGCTTCTAAATTCTCGGAGTCGGAGTCTGGAGTTTGGCGTCAAGAACTATTTCCAACAAAATTTGTTTGAAGTAAATCCGCCTTCTAGTACGGAATCTACATTGACTTTCAATTTCCCCGTAGGCGCTAATGTTAAGGGATTTGCACTGTTCAAAATTGAACGGAAAATTGTTCAAATAAAAAAGATATTTTATATACAAGTTTTTCCATCAAAAGCTTTTTCCTACAAAGTTTGTTTGAAGCAAATTCGCCTCACAGTTTGGAGTTGCCTTGAATTT
This sequence comes from Uloborus diversus, assembly GCF_026930045.1. NCBI lineage: Eukaryota > Metazoa > Arthropoda > Arachnida > Araneae > Uloboridae > Uloborus > Uloborus diversus. Next base: position 11,127,271 of record NC_072736.1, on the reverse strand, counting down.
CCCCGTAGGCGCTAATGTTAAGTTTTTTTGAACTGTTCAAAATTGAACAAAAAATAGTTCAAATTAAAAAGTGAAATATGGGAATGAGGTGTCCTCGCCGAAATCTTTCGAACAAGAAAAGTTTGTTCGAATCGGACTATTCATTCAAAAGTTATTAGGGGGGGGGGGACAGACAGACAGACCGACAGACATTTTCCCCCATCTCAATACCCTACTTTCCAATATTTAATTTTTCAATATTTATTTAACTATTTTATTTATTTTTGACTTTTTTTTTTGTTTTTCGCGATATTTTTAAGAAGCATTAAGCCTTCCTTCAAGCTTTTTTCTTCTCTCTCTGACTTTTACTGGGAACGTAGGCTAAAAATACACTTTACTAAGTTTTTGTGGCGCATTTTTATTTTAAATGCCTGAAATTCACTTGCAAGAGGGCGTTTAAAATATATCTGTTTACAGTGAATTAAAATTTCAATCACAACTGAGGCAGTGAGAAGCGAAGGGATGTAAGTGGACACCTTCAAGTTTTGAGTAAAACGCGTTTAAAAATAACGTCCTAGGTAGGCTTTCATTGATTTTTTTTTCTAAATCATGCTGTACAGCAGCACTTATCGAGGTTGCTACACTGTTAAAACTACAGGATGCATTCGGCACCTTTCAGGGGAGAAACGCTTGTTCACCAGCGGCACCCAATACGGAGCCGAAATCGCACCTCTAAATAGGGTGAAAAACAGGCACCTTTTAAAAACTAGACAGCCGAAGTGAAAAAAAGGATCCTTCGGAGAGAGAAATGGCACCCTTACTATAGATCCTCCTCCCCCCTTCCCCGTATTGTCTGCGTTTTTAAATACAGTTGTGTACCTTTTTTTTTTTTTTTAGTTTTGTTTTGATTTATGATATTATACGTTTTGGAAATTTTTCACATTGAACTCGGTATTGGAAATGATTAAAACATGTAATTACAGCATTTGATCATATTTCAGAGTTTTCAACATAGTTAAGAAGTGCTCATAGCGTTAATTCATCTGATCGTGCTCTAACTCAGTGTTTCTCAACCTCTTTTGACCCACGGGCGCGGTAAAAGCAAATGAAAAACTTTGCGGACCGGTGAAATCTTTATCGTTTTCTTAAAGAATCATAAAAAAAATAATATGAATAATAACTCTGGGGTCGTTAAAAAACATGTGAAAAAATTCAGGGTTCTGATGGTTTTTTTTTTTTTTTTTTTTTACAAAAAGTAATGTTAAAAATTAATAAAACAATAAATATCTACCCCTTCACTTGTATCAAAGATCTGTCACAAATACGTTATAATTTAAAAACGAGTAATTATTTAAAACATGTGAGAAATTATACATTTACTAAAACTTGACGTATTCCGAAAATGAAGCATAGCTGTACTTATGGATTATTTAAATGATGAGCCAAAAATATTCAGGGATATTACAATTACGGAAAAACAAAATCGTTTCATACACGTTAATCAAGAGTAACAAAAGAAACTGCACATAAAGTTTTTCAACAGTTAAATAAAAAAACCAAAAGAAAGTTCTAACGCTTTCGAGGACTGCTAACAGGAAATGATTCTAACACTTGAATGAAAAAGCAAAAAAAAAAGAAAAAAAGAGCTAGACTGAGAGAGATTTTTTTTTCGCTATCTTTATGTTATAATCTACGAAGCACAAGAAACATTTTTATTAAGGTTCTTTTGGTGACTAATAAAAGCTGCTTATCGAATATTCAAGAAAATAATGACAGATATTTTTAGTAGCGTTTTGAATGATGGAAATTTCACGATAGTAACAGTAAACGAGAACTAGAAGACTAACGGTTACTGTGAAAAGCAATAAATGCACGTTTAAACACTTAACTATGTTTGAAAGCCCTAAAAGCTACAAAGTGATCAAAAGCTGTACTTACTTGTAATTTCGGATAATTAATCCTAGAAAAGTTGGGTTTAAATCCAATAGTGTACTTCATTCAATGTGAAAGACACACAAACGCAATCATCATTTGTCCGCCATATTGAGGTGGTTGAATGTATGTCTAAGGCAAAAAGCGCATGCGCAATGAGTCTTTCTGCGATTGCATGATGTTCTGGCTCCTCTGCTGTATTTTCTAGCCTGTGATGCACCTTCAGGCACTATGCTTTCACCTTAGAGGGAATATTTTCACTCGTCTGGAACCCCTGCTTTTAACAGTGTAGTACTATCTCTTGCCTCAAGACAGAAGAGAAGTTTCCCTACTATTTGTACTGGTTATATCCAAATTTTTGATTTTGCCACTTACATCCCTTTGCTTCTCACTGCCTCGATTAGTCTCTAACCTTTATAATGAAAGTTCATGCAACGTTTATACGACCTGTTAATAGAGTTTACTAATTAATGGGGTTTTGTTTGTGAACTTTGACTGAAGTCAAGTCATGTTTTTATGAAAATTGTTCCTTAATTATTAAAAGAAAATATCTCCTAACTGTAAAAATGCCGATTTTCGGAAAGGTAAGCAAGTTATAAGCAGAAACGAATAACGAATTTGTTATTTTCAGCTGGAAATATACTACAAGAGACCTATTTTCTTCTGAATGATAGTTTTAATATTGTGCTTGTTGTGTTATTAGTAATTTCTATTGCACAAATTCTCCACTAATAAGCTTCTGGAACAAAGAGCGCCTGATTTACCATGAAGCCCTGTGTAGGGACCCCCTTACCTTAGGGGGCCCCTAAAATTAGAGATCATATTGAAATTCACAACGAAATATGGTACTAATTTGTTTATTATGATATTTAAAATTAACAGCAATGCACAAAGTGTATAGCAATATGGTTTTTAACATCAAGGAAACCATTTTTTTCTATCTTCTATTTCGTTTAGGTTGTCTACATCCTCAGTGTACTTCTACAATTAGCTGAAACAGAAAAGGTGTACGATTGCAACACTACTGTTCTTTATTCGATTGTATTATTTAAGGGAGACGGTACAGATGCGTCTATCAATGTGATGATCCTTACGACTAAAAAGATATTTATATTGTCTGTACGAAAACACGTGCTTTCTGCTTTCAGGGGCAAATCGTTCTACATGGATAGAGCATTCCATCGACAAAACAATTTAATATCACTGACATTATTTTGAGTTCGTAATTTTAAAGGGAAAAAAGGTTAAAAAAATCTATCATTTAGCACTTTTATTTGTGGGGCCCCCAAGGGGAAGGTCCAGGGCTTCCAGACCCTCCCACCGCCCTTGAGTTTCTTTAATGCATTATAATCCTATTTATGTAGTACGTGAAATGATTCCAAGCAAAGGTAAATATAATTTCAGATGTAATAAATGAAAAAATAAAATTTATTCTCTCTATTTTTTCCTCTGAAAAATCGAGTTTTATGTGAACATGAATTGTTCTACAATGATGATTTTGCTTAGCTGTTTTTATTTTTAATTATGAGAAAAGTAAATACATTCATTCTTGCACTTTCTGGTACTTTAACTAAGTATTTGTTATTGATAAGTTTATTAACAAACGCTAAGGTAGTATTCAATAACTTTTTTTAAATCCTTTTTGTTACCGACAGTCGATAAAATCTAAAGAACATGATTGGTTGCGTGTTACAATATGATGTAAGAATGGTGGACCTTCGATCCTGCCCCCCCCCCTGAAAATTCCTGTGTGCGCCACTGACTTTTACTGTTTAAAAAAGTAACTGCTATCTCAAAAAAAAAAAAAAGAGGCCACATATGAAATTGCTAATACCGGCCACTACCAGCTAAAGAATTTCGCCCTTTAGGCCCTGAGAACAGCTGCTGTACCATCCAGGCTCAAAAGAAGAAAAAAAAGCTTAAGTTGGTTTGCCTTTCACCCCATAGCAGTTACTCAGCATATAAAACATCTTTCAATCGGGCATTCTTCCTTTTGAGAAAACATCCGACTTCATTCCAAACAGAAACATTAAGAAAAGAAACCAAATCTTCTGTCAAAGCCCGTTAAGCAATCCTTCGGACCAATTGACTCTGCACAGAGTCGGTAGCGTCTCAGCTGAAATAATATTTCCCCTCTCGGCTGGAAATCGAATCCCGATCTGAGAAAAAGCCGCGATTCAATCAAACGCAAACAAACATGGCGGACGGGGCCTGCTCTTGTTGTGGCCCTGTCAGCGTGACACACGCCATGAGCGAGCAAAACAAATACGGAGGGGGCCCCCGGTTCGGACTTGTGTCCTTTGAGTTGACAGCTCAAAGCGAGCCGTTGTCTGCAGAGGACCGAAGGATATAAGGTTACCATTTGCTTCTGAAGGCACAGTTGTTGTCGTTCTAAGCGGATGATTAAGTTGTTGGCAGAATGGCATGATTGGGTGTGAGACCACTTCACGCCTCATATCTAAGGAATTTTCTCAGGCAATGAGTTAGGCTCGTATAAATGTATAATTTTCGGCATGGCTGCGTTGATCAATATCCCTTTTTTTGGATTCAACGTTTCCAAGCCACGGTTTCGCAAGATATTAAGATTGTTAAGGTATCCATCCGACTGCGTTAAAAATCGACATTTTCGTTGAAATATTCGATTTTTTTTTTGAGCAATCACGATTGCTTATTGCTTTCATTTGACTGTTTTGATGTGCTATCATTTTATTTTCCCGCCAGCACCCTCTGCAGCATCACCGTCGACCGGCTCCTCACGATGCTGCTCCTATCGCGAAAACCGCCTCCAGGTTGCATTCATATCCTACACACACGCACACACACACAAACACATACACACACATACTCAAACACATACACACACATACACAAACACATACACACACAAACACATACACACACGCATACATACAGACACCTACACATACACACACAGAAACACATACACACAACTACCCACACATTCATGCCTACACACAGACACAAACACATATGCCAACACACACATACACATACCCCGCTTCCATGCACACAAACACTCCTACACACAATTACCAACACTCATGCCTGCACACAGACACAAACACACATGCCTCCTACACACACACGTGATTGCGAAAAACATAATTTGAGTTCAAGATGACAAAATTCAAATTATTATTATTATTATTTTGTTTTTTGTTTTTTTGTGATTCCGTTTTGTAGTCTGATTCATTAGCTTTCTAAAACTGTCTTAGTTTTTACTCTACGTGAATTACAACTGGAGCTATAGCTGCATTCTTACAGAGTCGTACGCGAAACTCTAGACCGGAAGTTGCATTTAAATGCGTTTTCTGAAAAATGATATTTTGAAGAAAGATATCTCAAAAAGTTATTCAAGTATTGATGTGAAATTTTACTGAGATAGTTCTCTGTAATATGCTTGATGTTTTCCTCTAAAAGTTAAGCTGAATTTCAGAATCTTTATATGGATACGTTTAAACAAAAGCATTTGTTTCCAAAAAAAAAAAAAAACAATACCAGTATAGGAACGTTGTTCAGCTATATTTCAACTATTTCGAAAAATATTTTCAAGAAATCTTTTAGAGCAAAACACACGTAAGTGTCATACAAATGTATTACTACTAGGATTTATGTGTGATTAGGTCCAAATTTTGTCCATAGCTGTTTGCGTAAGACATGTTTTTCCGCTATTTTTCTTCAAATTTTTCCAAAAGAATAATATTTTGAAAGCTTGCTTTTACAGTTTTTTCATAGTTTTGAAACATATGTACTTAAAAAATAACATTTAAAAAAATGTCCAAGTTATTTTTCAAAAACATGTCTTTGCACGCAGTCGGATTCCTTAACTTTATTAGTTCTCTTGAAACAAAACACCTGGGGCGGAGTTACTAAATTAGAACAAGACTGAGAATCATTTTTCATCGAGATAATTTTGACAGATAAAAATTGTATTTATACAGCGAAACTACCTTTTCGGTTAGCTTCAGACTTGGATTTTCTGTTTTTCTTTTTCAAGCTTTGAACAGTTTAACATTTCAACACCACCAAGCTTTTCTAAACGGGATATTAACAAAATGACTTTTAACTGGAAGCAATCACTAATAGCTATTAGAGATAAACTCGATAATGAGGGCTTGTGCTCATAAGAGGTATCTCTTCCGCTGAGAGGCGTGGTCCGACTGAATTATTTAAAAATACACCAAGTAGAGCATTTAGGAAACTACAGAAGAAAAAAAAGCTAGGTGCCAATGATGCTTAATTTTTCTATCCTTATTTCGCGCTCGGCGCTCATTTACTATTGATAAACGAATTTTGAAAGAACGATACATGTTTCTTTGGAATTAATTTCAATGGGGTCGTTTCCTTCAGTCAAAAGTACTACTTTTAATCACTGAAATTGATAGAATAAGCAAAAAATAAATAAATAAATAAATAAAAATTAATTTGAATTTTGACACATGAAATTCAAATTACGTTTTTCGCAATCACGAGTATGTGTATGTAGGCGTGTGTGTTTGTGCCTGTGTGCAAGTATGAGTGTGTGGGCAGTTGTGTGTATGAGTGTTTGTGGTGGGGGGGGGGGAATGTGTATGTGGTGTGTAGGCATGAGTGTGTGGGTAGTTGTGTGTAGGTGTGTGTGTATGTGTAGGTGTCTGTATGTATGCATGTGTGTGTATGTGTTTGTGTATGTGTGTAGGTGCATGTATGTGTTTGTGTATGTGTGTAGGTGTATGTATGTGTTTATGTATGTGTGTAGGTGTATGTATGCGTTTATGTATGTGTGTAGGTGTATGTATGCGTGTGTATGTGTTTGTTTGCACGTGCGTGTATGTATGCGTGTAAGTGTAGGATATTGACGCAACCTGGAGACGACTTTCGCTATAGGAGTAGCATCGTGAGGCGGCCGGTCGACGGTGATGGTGCGGAGGGTGGCGGTGGGAAAATAAAATGATAGGACATCAAAACAGTCAAGTGAGAACAATAAGCAATCGTGATTGCTCAAAAAAAAAAACATGGACCCAGAAAATACTTTTATTTTTCCAACAGTTATATCTTAATAAATTTTTTAAAATGTCCGATTTTGAAAATGAGGCGTGATCTTTATGACGTCACAAATGATGTACTTTGGCTCATTTGTCTACCCCATTTCCACGTTATGATAATCAAGAAGCGAATTAAATATTGCGTTCTGCGCTTGTTATCAACCCTATCGTTGCCACTACACATGAGTAAAGAAGTGAATTAAATATTGCGCTCTGTGAATGGCATCAGTGAATGGCATTTCATCATTTGTGATGTCATCGGCAGAAGCGTAAACAATGAATGCGAACCGATCAAAGTAAACTTTTAAAAATATTCAACTTAGTAAATTATTTAAAAAATAGTCAGATAATATATCACGAATAAATACCTTTGTGCTGAAAATTAAAATAATCATTTATCCTACGTATTGAAGCATAAAACATGCAAATTACTGCAGACACGTGTTTCGGTGTTACAAGGAACACCTTTTTCAATGCAAAGAAGTGTGAGCTTCTGGATGAAAAGCTTTCCTCGGATGACTTTTCATCCAGAAGCTCACATTTCTTTGCATGGGAAAAGGTGTTCCTTATAACACCGAAACACGAGTCTGCAATAATTTGCATGTTTTGTGCTTCAATACGTAGGATAATTGAGTATTTTAGTCAGATCTTATGTTTTTAAGCATGCTCTTTCAGAACAAAATACTTTTAAAATTTCGGAAACGTCCCCTTTGCAAATTTTCCAGTTGTTTTTTAAGAGGTGTAGAAACATAAGAGAAGATTTCATTAAAAATCAAACCGCATTAATGATCCTTATTTTCTAGATTTGAAATGATTTACACTTCACACTTCCCGCAATAAAATCCTAAATTACTTGCAAAAAAAGACTCTGTCTCTCACCAGAGAGTCATTCTGCCGGCCCATTAATGCAACACCATGTTAAAAAACTGCGAATCATTGAAGCTAGGAAAAGACACTTAACAATGTAACAAAACTCCATTCTCGGAAATGAGCAACTCAATTAAAAGAGCGCGTTTGGACGGTCCCTCCCTCCCATTAGAGGCGTCTGCAGGAGTCCTGGGCGGCGAACGAAACGCTTAATTAGCCCTAAATTAATGAGGACGGCACATTAAACTCAGGCCTGAGAAGCTTTCCGTTCCCAGGGAATCGCTTCGATTCCTCTGTGTGTGGGGGGGAGGGGGTGCATTAATTCGTTAAGGCTAGGCAAGTGCTGTAAATATGTAATCATCGGATTTGGGACGCTCGTGGTGTTGAGTAAACTCGGCGGTGGTCAAGGAAGATCCTTGAAGATTTTGAGTGGGGTAATTGACGGTGCTGTTGAAGGGTGAAGACATGGAATGGCTTTGGTTCCCAGACCGATTCTGTGAGAAATGAAACAGCAATCATGCGATGGATCATTGGAGCCGTTTATCGCTGTTTGTTTTGCATTGCAATTTTTTTATCTTATGTCGTGTTTTTCTGGTGTTAGGCTCGAGCTTTTGGGACACTCGTGATTTTGAGTAAATTCGGCGGTGGTCAAGGAAGATCCTTGAAGATTTTGAGTGGGGTAATTGACAATGTTGTCGAAGGGTGAAGACGTGGAATGGCTTTGGTTCTCAGACCTATTCCGTGTGAAATGAAACGGCAATCGTGGATCATTGGAGCCGTTTAACGTTGTTTATTTTGCATTGCCATTTATTATCTTTTGGTTGGTTTTTCTAGTGTTAGGTTAGAGCTTTTGGGACGCTTTCGAGGTGTTGAGTAGACTAGGCAGTGGTCAAGGAAGATCCTTGAAGATTTTGAGTGGGGTAATTGACGGTGCTGTCGGAGGGTGAAGACATGGAATGGCTCTGGTTCCCAGACCGATTCTGTGAGAAATGAAACTGCAATCGTGGATCATTGGAACCGTTTAACGTTCTTTGTTTTGCATTGCAATTTATTATCTTACTGAAAAGTTGCCCGTCAAGGTATGACGGATGAAAATTACTTCTACATTTTAACGAAACAATCGCCTGTTTGGCGATACTTTGAAAGTTGAAATTTTAACACTAACTCCAGTGAATAAACCCTAAACTCCAGTAGATAGCGTTCATAGTTGACCGCTTTTTCGTTTCTTCATTCCCCTGAAATGACAGTCTTACCAGTAAAACAGTTAAGTGACCGGATCCAGTTCAGCCTTGTTACAATAAAGCATTTCCCTGCATGTTAAACATTACCAAAATACATTATCAAGTTATCATGCCGTGGCGCGAGTTTCATAGTTGAAGCACGCGGGTTACGCGATCATCGGTTATTATTTATATGAGGATGGTGTGTTTTTCTGGTGTTAGGCCAGAGCTTTTGGGACGCTCTCGTGGTGTTGAGTAAACTTGGCGTTGGTCAAGGAAGATCCTTGAAGATTTTGAGTGGGGTAATTGACGTTGCTGTCGGAGGGTGAAGACGTGGAATGGCTTTGGTTCCCAGACCGATTCCGTGAGAATTGAAACTGCAATCGTGGATCATTGGAGCCTTTTAACATTATTTGTTTTGCATTGTAGTTTATTATCTTATGGTGTGTTTTTCTGATGTTAGGTCAGAGTTTTTGGGACGTTCGTGGTGTTGAGTAAATTCGGCGGTGGTCAAGGAAGATCCTTGAAGATTTTGAGTGGGGTAATTGACGGTGTTGTTGAAGGGTGAAGACATGGAATGGTTTTGGTTCCCAGACCGATTACGTGAGAAATGAAACGGCAATCGTGGATCATTAGAGCCGTTTAACGTTGTTTGTTTTGCATTGGAATTTATTATCTTCTGGTGTGTTTCTCTGGTGTTAGGACAGAGCTTTTGGGACGCTCTCGTGGTGTTGAGTAAACTCGGTAGTGGTCAAGGAAGATTCTTGAAGATTTGGAGTGGGGTAGTTGATGCTGCTGCCGAAGGGTGAAGACGTGGAATGGCTTTGGTTCCCAGACCGATTCCGTGAGAATTGAAACTGCAATCGTGGATCCTTGGAGCCTTTTAACATTATTTGTTTTGCATTGCAATTTATTATCTTATGGTGTGTTTTTCTGGTGTTAGGCCAGAGCTTTTGGGACGCTCGTGGTGTTGAGTAAACTCGGCGGTGGTCAAGGAAGATCCTTGAAGATTTGGAGTGGGGTAGTTGACGCTGCTGCCGAAGGGTGAAGACGTGGAATGGCTTTGGTTCCCAGACCGATTCCGTGAGAATTGAAACTGCAATCGTGGATCCTTGGAGCCTTTTAACATTATTTGTTTTGCATTGCAATTTATTATCTTATGTTGTGTTTTTCTGGTGTTAGGCCAGAATTTTTGGGATGCTCCTGGTGTCTGGTGTTGAGTAAACTCGGCAGTGGTCAATGAAGAGCCTTGAATAGTTTGAATGAAGCAATTGACGGGGTTGTTAATGGGTGAAAAAATCGAATGACATCGGTTCCTAGACCAAATCCGTGAGAAACAAAACTGAAAGCCCAGAATATTGTAGCCGAAACTCTTGCTTGTTTTGCATTGCAATGGGATGCTTCGTTTTGTTTAGTTCATTAGCTTATGGTATCATTTTCTGACCTAATTTTGAGATTCACGGAATAGAATATTCAGGCATCCAGTGATTGCAATTTATCAAATTTTCTACTTCCGAAGGATCAGCTGTCAAATGAGTGGCAGATTTACAATGTCGTAACTTCAAAGAGCCAGGTAGACTCTTAGGAAAGTGTTTTTCGGTGTATGTGTGTACGATTTCTTTTTGTGTGACCACTATAGCTTAAAAAATTAGTGCATAAAATCGAATGAAAATCTATCCACATCCGTACAACCGTGTTAATTAACTCTGATTTGTTTTTGACGTTAATTCCTCCAAGAGAAGTAGTAGACGACAGGAAAATTCAAGTGAGACAAATTCTTTCACTTAGTTTTACTTTATCTGTCGACTGCAATAGGCCGTACATTGTGCTTTGAGCAATATTCTCTCCTTCCCTGCCCTAGCTCCCGTTGCAAAACAGTGGTTTTTTCGTATAAACGCATAAAAGTAAAATTAAGAAGGAAGAGCATGAAAAATAGCTTAACATCCTTAAAAAATAATTTTAAAAAATATAATTAAAACGAGCTGATGTGTGCATCACATGACTTCCTTTTACTCCAATTGTAATGTCATTTTTTCATTATTGGCAGTTTTAATGTGATTCAATAGATTGCTCTTTAAATATTGCCATCAGTGGCCAAATTGAAACCAGATTAAAAAAAAAAATTGCCAAATTTGTCACCAAGTTGGTGGCAAAACTTGACGACCAAAAGACTGGCGATATATTGCCAAGTGTCCGCCTAATTGTAATACCACTTGAGTTTACATCGAAATCAACAATGATTTCCCCACAAAAAGGGGCAAAAGACCCCTTTGAAACACCCGAAAGCAACCAAAAGGGGAGGTGCACAACTAGACCCCATAAGGAGTCTACGAACCAAATTTCAACTCTCTAGGACATACCGGTCTTGAGTTATGCGACATACATACTCACATCCGCACATCCGCACATACATACATATGTACATACAAACGTCACGAGAAAACTCGTTGTAACTAACTCGGGAATCGTCAAAATGGATATTTCGCGTGTCTATACGTTCTTAGGCACTTATCCACGTGTGCTCGAGTCAAAAAAAAAAAAAAACCTCAACATTCATTCGGGCAGGGCTGTGGAGTCGGAGTCGAAGAGTCGGAGTCGAACTGATTTTGGGATAAAGGAGTCGGAGTCGGAGTCGTTAGAAAGCATGCCGACTCCGACTCCGACTCCGGGCTTCTTTTTTTCTTTCCTTTTCACTGACTCTCCTTGCATTTTTTAAAAACTGATTACCAATTGGTTCGATTACATGTATAAAAAGATACTAATGAGAAAATAACTGCCATTATGGCAATTAGCTAGCTTGAATGCTTACCGAACTTTCTGTAGCCGTCCCCTAGTTTGCTTGCTTTTTAACTTAACTAATAGCAACTGTCAGCAAACGGTTTTGTTGCCTAACATTTTCAAGTAATCACTTTCAAATAAAAATGAAATATAGTGTTTTGTTCGATCCCACTTATAAAATAGTAAAAGAACGTAACAAATTAGTAAATCGACACCCGTAGCTAAGGTTGAAACGTTTAAGTGTGATCGGCAAATTCAAAGAAGTTCTGGCGCGAAAGCACGAATCCAAAAGATTCGATGAAATAATCTAATGTTTTTTTCTTTATTAAGACTATTTCTGTAAGCTTGGTTCTCACTAAAAAGTATGGAACAAAATAAGTAAATGATTTCTTGATTACAACACTCAAGAATTGCAGTTAATCTTAAAATCTTCATATTTAGGTTAATTCTAAAGCAGCCAATAAAATTTAAATTAAAAATTTATCGAAGAAGAAATATAGGTATGGTAAAAGTTATTCGTACAAATTTGTATACCGCCGCGTTTTATGTAAAATTAGCTCCTGACGTATATGTGCTCTATTTTCGTTGAAATTTTTTTGATGAAATATAATTTAAAATATATTCGTGAAAATTTTCAGAATTAAAGTATTTATATTTTTTTATAAACTCTGAAATTAACTTTGGGTGTCATCTACCAGATGGGTGTCACCCGGGGCAAACCACCCCCTCTCAAGAACTTGGATTTAGAAAAAAAGTTTTTTTTTTCTCTCAAGTTACAGCTTTCAAAAATTGAAAGCACACGATTTGATCAATATCTATTTGTTAAACATTAAAGGGGGGAAAATTACAGATAATCCTTTTTAAAATTTTTAAAAGGGATTTTTGAGTCATCTCACTTTTTAACTCGTAACTATTGGAAAGTTTGATTTTTAAATTGAATTTCTAACGTTGTATGGCGTCTTGGGTTTACAATAAAACACAAAATGCGAAATTTTCATAAAAAGGAATTAATATTTCAATCTGTGTTAAGAGGTTTTCCCCCTTCCCTTGAATGGAGAGAGGGAGTTGAAAAAATACAATTAAAAACATTAAAAAAAATTCGGAGTCGGAGTCGGAGTTGGAGTCGGGCGTTTCAAAATCCAGGAGTCGGAGTCGGGGTCGGAGTCGGCCATTTTCTTTCCGACTCCGCAGCCCTGCATTCGGGGGTGAGCAAAATGGAAATTAAGGTCGATTTTTGAGTGAAATTTTTTTCGCGAATACAATACTTCCTTTTTTGTAAAAGGAAGTAAAAAATAAAATAAAAAAATAGGTCAAAAATGAATAAAATAATTGAACAAATATTGAAAAATTAAGAATTGGAAAGTAAGATTTTGAAACGGGAAAAATGTGCGTCTGTGAGTCTGTATGCCCCTCCCCCCCCTAATAATTTTTGATTGAATAATCCGATTAGATCAGACTTCTTTTTTGTTAGAAAGATTTCAGCGGGACATTTCATTCCATATTTCACTTTTTGATCTGAACAATCTTTCATTCAATTTTGAACACTTTAAAAACTTTGCTCCTGTAGGGAAATTTAAGGCAAATATATATCCAGAACAAGTTAAAGACAGATTTACCTCAAACAAACTTTGTTGGAAAAAGTTCTTGATCAAGAACACGTATCGAAGATATTTTTCGATTTAGCCGTTTTAAAAGTACTTTCTTGAACAATTCAGAAGTTTTTAACATTCACTCCTACTATAGAACTTCAAACATTTTTATCTGAGAAACTGACATCATCTCATTTTTTGATACCAAGAAAGAGGAAAACAGAAATAAGTAAAACTCGAAATACAAGCTCTGAGACTTAACATTGACTCAAGTCAGATATAAATGATATGATTGAATTGAAATGAATTCAAAGCATAGATATTTTTACTGTAAAATAGTGATGGTGTAGACGATCGGGGTGCACGGCAGTGCCCCCGCCAAGTCGATCGCGAAGCAAACACTGCCGTACCATCCTTTACTGGAACCATTTCGCCGCATTTTCAGGCCCCTATTTGAGAACCTCTGGATGAGACCAGAACGCAGAAATTTTCGTCATCCAGTAAACTATAATTACATACTTAAAATCCAAAATTTCAAGTCTGTAGGTCATTTAGTTCCAAAGTTAAGCGAAAGCAAAGTTTCGCATTTATGACACTCACTCACTCATGATCATCAAAATAGAACTAGTACTTCCCATAAACTCAGAGAGGTGAAATTTGGTACAGAGTTAGGGTTTAATGGCCACATAAAGGGAAAACTATAAAAACTAGGTTAATCGAAGATCTGGAGTGACCCTGATTAGAAAACACAAGAGCCCAACCAAACTATTAGAGATCGACATACCGCCTTTACAAAAAAATATTCAACTTGGTGGGCCGCTTCATTTGACGTCAAAAATCGAAAGTCTGAAGTATCTAATGAAGAACCCTCAGTTGGTCTCAGCTGTATTAGAGATATGGTAATGCCCCCTTCTACTATTGGTACATAAAAAAATCGACTGTCATTGCAAAAGTCCAGCGTAGTGGGACACATCTTCTAATTTAATCTAGCCTAACTTTAGTCTACTCGAACGTTACACAAATTAAATGTTTCTACAAAAAGAAATGAAATCCCACCAAAAATATTCTGTAAAAAACTAGCCAAGTCTCGATGGAGCTGCTTGTTTATCTCTAAAAAGTAATGAAATCTAGACAAAGTCATGACAAGTCTAAGGTTCCTTACTGCGATTTCTTTATTATTATAGTTAATGTTGTGTGACTTGGCCGTTAAAGGGTACAGAAGGATACAAAACTAGGTGCTCCATGACATCATTGCACCAATCTGTCGCCAGAACCGCTACCCATTGACGATGGAAAATTGCCACTTGGAAAACGTGTAAACAAAATTGAATTGTACCCACTAACGTATAAAGAATGTTTAACGGCCAAGTCACAGAACATTAACTATAATAATAAAGAAATCGCAGTAAGAAACCTTAGACTTGTCATGACTTTGTCTAGATTTCATTACTTTTTAGAGATAAACAAGCAGCTCCATCGAGACTAGGCTAGTTTTTTACAGAATGTTTTTGGTGGGATTTTTTTTTCCATTTTCACTGCAAAGTTTTAATTTATTTATTTTCATTTTTGGCAACAGAAAGGCAATTTGGCGTACTTTATTCTTTTTACAGAACGAAAGGGTTGCAAGCAATTTTATTTTTGAAGAAAATTATTTATTTAAGAGGGCTTTTTACTTGTTTATTTTCTAAAATTTCTTTTTTATTTACTTACTAATTTATTTTATTTTTTGGTAACGGGAGAAAACTAAAGTCCAAGGGGCCTCATTTTTGCCCTAAAGAAAGAGCTACAATCTTATTTCTTTTTTTTTTCTTTGATAAATGTACTTTTTAAATGTGTTTTTTTTTAATTTTGAATTCCATTTTTTCCTTGTTAATGATTCAAAGATTTTTTTGTGGGAAAGCTCGTCATATTGACGTCTTTTGCATTGTTTGAAGGTGCTGCTAATTTATTTGCTGTTCATTTATTTTTACGTATTTCATCAGATTTTTTATTTGTTTGATTTTTTAAAGAGATAGGCATCTTTTATTTCTAGGAATCAGCATTAAATGTAAAAAAAGTACATTTGACATAATTTGCAATATTAGCTAATGAAGGGAGGATTGATTAGAGACTAGGAAGCTAAAGGTTCGTTTAGTTCTAAAGGGAACTTCTTGTTCCTTACTTGAAATTGGATCGAAATCGCTTTGTAGATAACATATTAAAATACTTTTCTTTTTAAAACAATTACCTGCGTCACCCAGCTTTGCACGGTCTACCTCGAAAATAAAAAGTTATGTTAAGCGACGCGTGTTCAGACAAATCCACCGTGTATCGTTCAAACGTCGCGTTCAGGCCTGAACAAAAAAATCTGTAAAATTTCCCGACAGATTGCTGAAAAATAAACAAAAAGGAACATTTTTAAATCCCTCGATTGCGGGAAAAGCCTCAAAACAAAGTTAGAATTTTGTGTGTTCATATCCGAGAAAAAGAAATGGCAACAGATCTTTCTTCTCAACGAATTTCTTGTCGCTTCAAATTTTAATAAAAACATGGTTCAACAATGACCGTGATCAACAATGGATTTCTGAAGCTTACCTACATTTAACGTGAGATTAGTTAAAAACCGTTATAACTCAAGTTTAATTAATTACCTTGAAACAATGGAACAAATTTTATCCGATGCAGAAAAATCAGGGGTTTCTATGGATATGTTATTCTAATTTTTACGAGCATTTTTTCGCTCTCATATTATAGAAAACGCCATTTTCGGGTACTACTTTCGGGTACGGTTCGGTTCCTTTTTGACGTTCTTCTTTTAATTATTTCTTTTTTGTCGATTTTTTTAAAGCGCTTTAATTGAAAATAAACCATTCCTAGAATACATGAAATACACCGTCAGCTCAGAGACCCAGCCACAGAGTAGTTAAGAAGTTGATACGGAAAAATTAATGAGGTAACTGAAGATTTCCTTTGTAGTTTTAATAAGATTAAATAAGCATTTTACATGAAATACACCACCAGCTCAATCACTTCCAGTCGAGGACTGCAGTTTCGTGCCCATTAGCACTCATCAGCCCGGCATAGGAGTGACCGAGCTGGAGGTGGAAAACCTCTTAAGGAAGCCTACAGTGCCAAACAAACTGGTAGCTTGGTCAGTGCTGAATCTGTATCAGCTACCAGTTTGTTTGGCACTCTATGCTTCCTTAAGAGGTTTTCCACCTCCAGCTCGGTCACTCCTATGCCGGGCTGATGAGTGCTAATGGGCACGAAACTGCAGTCCTCAGATGGAATTGACTGAGCTGGCGGTGTATTTCATGTATTTCTGCCTTGACCCTGGCTATAGGGCGGTATCTTACTGAACATTCCTAGAATATTACATGACAGCTATACTATTGAGAAAAAAGCAGGGGGTCCAAGAAAAAAGTCGATCTACAAAAGTGTTCCGCGAATCAAACAAATCAAAAAACGCTGACCTAGACACATATAAAGTATTTACGCGAGTAAATTAACATGTATGGTAAATAGAATATAATGAAATGGTCAGATACTTTGTAGAGGTCAAAACGAGGAAGATGAGTTTTTAGCATTTTGTATTCCGGAGATAAAAAGAGAGAGGTACAGAAACCAATTTATTTTTCATTTTGAATTTATAAAATAAATATAGGTGTGGGAAAAAATGAATTCTTGTCAATCTGGTGGTTCAGTCATAGATTCAGATTATCACGACGCGAAGAAAACTTAACATCTTTATTGAAGACTATGTACATGTTTGCATATTAGTGATTAAACCAAATCATTTATTCTAAACAGCGAATTACTCGCTTCCACGGCCCTTGCGCTCGTGTTCCGAATTCTATTCCATCTCTAAAACTCTCTCAGTGTTGCCACTAAATTTTTCCTTAATCTACATACTTAATTCAATAAGCGCTTGCAGCGTTCTCTATAGGAATAATAGGCGGGAAGGAGCATAGAGCTTAGGTTTCTCTACAATAGGAAAAAAAACATATTTTTTAAAAAAATTTTACTGTCACAAAATGCAATATTTCCAAAAAAAAAAAAAAAATTGAATTTTGACATCTTGAGTTCAAATTATGTTTTCCGCAATCACGAGTGTGTGTATGTAGGCGTGTGTTTGTGTGTAGGGGTATGTGTTTACGTGTACGGGTTATGCGTATGTGTGTCGGCATGTGTGTTTGTGTCTGTGTGGGGGGGGGGGTATGTGTATGTGGTGTGTAGGCATATGCGTTTGTGTCTGTGTGCAGGCATGAATGTGTGGGTAGTTGTATGTGTGTGTATATGTGTGGGTGTCTGTATGTATGCGTGTGTGTATGTGTTTGTATGTGTGTATGTGTTTGTGTGTGTGTATGTATTTGTGTGTGTATGTGTTTGTGTTTGTGTATGTGTGTAGGTGTATGTGTGTGTATGTGTTTGTGTGTGTGTGCGTGCGTGTGTGTAGTTGTGTATGTATGCGCGTGTGTGTAGGACATGGATGCGACCTGGAGACAGCTTTCGCTAGAGGTGCAGCATCGTGAGGAGCCCGTCGACGGTGATGGTGCGGAGGGTGGCGGTGGGAAAAATCAAAGGAACGTCAAAAACAGTCAAGTGAGAACAATAAGCAATCGTGATTGCTCAAAAAATGTTCTGTCTAGCTAATTATACATTTACGTTTGTCCACTTGACGACTGAAAACGAGAGAACCTATAAGAGCAATAATACAAGCAATTTTAGAATCATTCGTGGATTTTTTTTTTTTGGAATTTCTAATGACAAATAGCATGGTTAACGGCATAACATATGCACAGTTATAAATTTTTGAAAAATTATGAAATAATCTACTAGTTTCATTCCTAATCATAAAATCGTCGGGGAATTGGAGTGGGGGTACCTTCTGAAAAGTGGGGATTGTTTGTTAAACAATCTTAAACTTCAGTTTTTCTCTCAATATTTTCAAGACAAAACTATCAACATATTGTATTTTTAATGCAGAACTTAAAAACATATCTTGTATCAAACTTGATAGCTTTTATCTTCGGATGAAATTTGACAGGACTTACCTACCCTTCGCGTTCCGGAATTCTTTCACCTCAAGTCAATTTCTCTGACGAACGAAGTGTACCGAAAAGTACCAACAGAGAAATTGATGAATTTAAATATGACACCAAGTCCCCCTGCTGGAACCATTCGGGTTGATTCTTCTGTTCTTGCCCTTTTCCAGCTCATCACAAATATAAATACTTATTCAAAATAGGTTACTGATTTTATTTTTAGTGTGCGCAAAATGCATTATATATTGTATTTATTAAAACATTGAACTCTATTACATGATTATTCCATTTCATATATACGAGAATACCCCCCCCCCCCCCCCCACCGTAAGAGTGATGGTGCACCCATAAAATGCTATGAAGCGCCCCCCCCCCCTTGAAAAAGCAACATCATATACATTATAAATCAAAGTATCATATACATTATAAATCAAAGTATCATATAAATTATAAGTCAAATACTTTAATATGGTGTAAAAATACAAAATTATTTTATTAAGTCTTTTTTTTTTCTTTTGGTAAAATTGAGGCTCGTAAAACGAAAAAAATGAAGACACTTTTAAATACATATATGTATTTATTTGTTAAATAAATTAATAAACATTTAACTAATTTAAAGCGTTTCGCTAATGCAAATATTTAAAGAGATATCGTCATTTAGATAATACTGAAGCACTATGTTCCTAATTACAAGAGATAGTTTTTTTTTTTTACTTCATACAATCTAGCTACACTGTTTACAAGAGAATGAAAACATGCAACCTTAAAGACGAACTATCAAACCTGACAATTTGCATATTATAATATTTAATTCATAATGCTTGATACATAAATGTTCAGCCAAATATTAACTGAGATTGACACATAAAAACAAAGTACACAATAACACTTATTTAATTTTTTTTATAATCTTCAATTCATAAATTTTACAGAATAAAACTAGACACACTTGCACTTTAAATATGTGTTCTATGTAATGTAAAATATTTTCAAATTGCAATAGTTCACAACGAAAAAATGATACTGAAGAAAATAGTTTTTTTTTAACGAGATTTATATGAACTAAATCTCTTTAAAGTAATAGAGTTGCAAAGCGACTTACCTATTCGTCGGTGGTGGTCTTTTGCAGGCTTTGGTCACCAAAAAGGTGATTTTTATGACAGAATAAAATTCTGCCAACAAAAATTACCCATTTGGTAGAAAGAAGAAAAGTATCCAAGAAAAAAGTAGATTACCTACACAAGTTATGCGACGCAATGAATTTACATGGCGTCCTCTAGGCAGTTATTTGGTTTTTAATTTCAGTTTGTATTCCTTCCGTGAGAATGCGTCGAGAATTTGCACTTCGTACTTAAAAATAAGTGACATAGCTTCAAATTCAATCTCATGACGATACATATGCAAGAAAATATAAGACTTTAAAATTATCTTCAGTGAATTCATGCGAGGAACAAAACTTCTACTAATCCCCTTGATGAGTGTTACTTCGCGTACATGAGTCAGCACTTGTTTTCATTGCGTGCTTTCGAAAGTTTCAGTTTAGATTTGCTGCTGGACTATAAAATTGCCGTGTGAGCTGCGCATGCGTCGACTCTTACTTTCTTGCTAAACGGGAAACGTTTTTGATTATAGCAGAAAACTGCGGAGGGCGTACGAATCTGTGTATTACGGAAAACTTTTTTGTATATTCAGAGAGTTTTCCGAGATTTTTTACAGTGTAGGTATTACGCATTGAGCGTATTTAGGATGAAAGATATGGTGAAAACTCTCCCCCTCCCCAGAAACATATATCTAAATTAAAAAAAAAAAGAAATGTATTAAAGAACGGTTTTTAAGCAATATCTACACTGTTAAAACTACAGGATGCATTCGGCACCTTTCAGGGGAGAAACGCTTGTTCACCAGCGGCACCCAATACGGAGCCGAAATCGCACCTCTAAATAGGGTGAAAAACAGGCACCTTTTAAAAACTAGACAGCCGGAGTGAAAAAAAGGATCCTTCGGAGAGAGAAATGGCACCCTTACTATAGATCCTCCTCCCCCCTCCCCCGTATTGTGTGCGTTTTTAAATACAGTTGTGTACCTTTTTTTTTTAGTTTTGTTTTGATTTATGATATTTTACGTTTTGGACATTTTTCACATTGAACTCGGTATTGGAAATGATTAAAACATGTAATTACAGCATTTGATCATATTTCAGAGTTTTCAACATAGTTAAGAAGTGCTCATAGCGTTAATTCATCTGATCGTGCTCTAACTCAGTGTTTCTCAACCTCTGACCCACGGGCGTGGTAAAAGCAAATGAAAAACTTTGCGGACCGGTGAAATCTTTATCGTTTTCTTAAAGAATCATAAAATAAATAATATGAATAATAACTCTGGGGTCGTTAAAAAACATGTGAAAAAATTCAGGGTTCTGATGTTTTTTTTTTTTTTTTTTTACAAAAAGTAATGTTAAAAATTAATAAAACAATAAATATCTACCCCTTCACTTGTATCAAAGATCTGTCACAAATACGTTATAATTTAAAAACGAGTAATTATTTAAAACATGTGAGAAATTATACATTTACTAAAACTTGACGTATTCCGAAAATGAAGCATAGCTGTACTTATGGATTATTTAAATGATGAGCCAAAAATATTCAGGGATATTACAATTACGGAAAAACAAAATCGTTTCATAAACGTTAATCAAGAGTAACAAAAGAAACTGCACATAAAGTTTTTCAACAGTTAAATAAAAAACCAAAAGAAAGTTCTAACGCTTTCGAGGACTGCTAACAGGAAATGATTCTAACACTTGAATGAAAAAGCAAAAAAAAGAAAAACAGAGCTAGACTGAGAGAGATTTTTTTTTTCGCTATCTTTATGCTATAATCTACGAAGCACAAGAAACATTTTTATTAAGGTTCTTTTGGTGACTAATAAAAGCTGCTTATCGAGTATTCAAGAAAATAATGACAGATATTTTTAGTAGCGTTTTGAATGATGGAAATTTCACGATAGTAACAGTAAACGAGAACTAGAAGACTAACGGTTACTGTGAAAAGCAATAAATGCACTTTTAAACACTTAACTATGTTTGAAAGCCCTAAAAGCTACAAAGTGATCAAAAGCTGTACTTACTTGTAATTTCGGATAATTAATCCTAGAAAAGTTGGGTTTTAATCCAATAGTGTACTTCATTCAATGTGAAAGACACACAAACGCAATCATCATTTGTCCGCCATATTGAGGTGGTTGAATGTATGTCTAAGGCAAAAAGCGCATGCGCAATGAGTCTTTCTGCGATTGCATGATGTTCTGGCTCCTCTGCTGTATTTTCTAGCCTGTGATGCACCTTCAGGCACTATGCTTTCACCTTAGAGGGAATATTTTCACTCGTCTGGAACCCCTGCTTTTAACAGTGTACCCCTCTCTCTCAAAAAAAAAAAAAAAAAATAGTTGCAGTATTTGCTACTGTTTCGCATAGCAGAAATTAAAAATGAGGAAAGACAAAAGTTTGAGAAAAAAGAAAAAGACAAATTTCGAGGCTGCAATCCTTGATTTCGAAAACTTTATTATTATTATTATTATTATTTTAATTATCAGAGAGTTTTCTTGTTTTATAACCTACTAGCTGCGTTGCCCGGCTTTGCGCGGTCTATTTTGAAAACAAAAATTGTGTCAAGTGACGTATATTCAACAATCAGGCATAAATAAAAGAAAAAAAAATCATCATGCAAAATTTCCCCTCCAAACAATGACGACAGATATCAAATACTTTTAAGAAATTAAAATAAAATGTGAAAGATGGATTTAAAAAGCGTAACCATGGAAACACAAAATAAAATAAGTTTCAGAATTGAAAATGAGAAAGATGGAAATAATGGATTGAAAAAGCGTTACCGTGGAAACGCAAAATAAAATGGTTAAAAACTTGAATAGAGAACAGATTTTTGAACTTCATTTAATTCGCTTGTAACTTTTTTTCTAATGGAGATAGAGGGTTAAACTTCCGACCACAGGTCGAGTTAGATCTGGAGTAAAAAAGGTAGCTCTTTTCAATGGTGTCAAAAAGAAAACTGTAGGACAATTCCTTCACTTTTTATTGATAAATTTAATGAAGAAAGAAGTACCTAAATTTCAGCTAAGCCTAAACAAATTCGAGCTAAAAACGTAAATAACTCCCACCGCAATTAAGTTAGAGCGTTGGAACAAATTGCGTAGAACGCGGAAAATTCTTCCCTTTCCAACGATACATAATATTACTAATTGCAAGTAATTTTTCATCCCCATATTTGGGGATTTATGTGAAAATTGGGCCTAAATTGGAATAGAAAAAGAACTATTCATCGAATTGTTTTCGAACTGGTCTGCAAACCTTCTCAGGACTTAAAGGAACAAATTGTGAAAATTTCAGCGAAATCGGCCGGGTAGTTCTCGAGTTTGCGAGTTCAAACAAACAGACGCTTTTTGGACATTTCATTTTATACTATGTAGAGATTCTTCAGAAGCTGTTTCCAAACCTTTTCCAAAGTTCAGGGGTGCCCAAACTTTTCCGAGTCGCGGCACCCCTTGGAGAATAAAGAGTTTTCTCGTGGAACAATTGTCTATTCCTTTTTTTTTTTAGTGACGCCGTAGGAACTTCGAAGTCCCCTTCGCCTTTCTCTGCGGAACCACAGGGTGCCATAGTACTCACCAGGGCCGCAGAGAGCCAAGGCGGGCCCCTAGTCAGTTATGACGCCGGACTCCTCCTGCTCCCCTTCCCCCTCCCCAAAGGAAAAAAGAAGAAAAGAAAAGGGGGAAATGAAGATAAAAAAGGTGGAAAAGAAGAAAAAAGGGGAAAAAAGAAGACAGAAAGGGGAGAGGAAAGAGAAAAAAATCCAAAGTGCTTACTACAAAACAATCAACACGAATTTATGTGCCACAACAGTAAATTCCAAAAGAGTAAATTTTACTTATACGTTCTCTCGTATTCGAAGCCACCCCCCCCCTTTTTTTCTCTTCCTTTCTTTTTTTTTCTTTCTTTCTTTTGAGTCAGTGTCGCCGGGCCCCCTCAAGGCCCGGGCCCATGTTTCCGACTAGGCTGACATGGCCTCTTGTCGGGCCTGGTACTCAATTTGGAAACCCCTGCCATAGTACATTCAACACATAAAAAGTTGAATTCAAACGAAATGAATTGAAATCTAGATATATTTCCAACTCTTGCTTGACCCGGTTTATTAATTCTTCCGCCCTTTTCCTTTTCGATGATGAGAGAAAATGCAATCCTTCTTTGTTGTCTCACCCCTGTGCATTTGAACGCTTTGTGTTCCAATTGATGTTCGAGTCGTCTCATTCCGAATGACCCTTTCACATCCCTACTGTCGCATTCTTCGCTTAATTGCCCACAATTTAGGGACACTGATTCTTCATTTACTTTCAGAACGTCAAAAGAATCCACCGCTTCGAAGGCGTGAGTAATTCAGAAACAATTAGCGAGCGACATGGCGCTGACTAACAGCCACCATTTTAGCCGCTATCCATCCAGTTGTGTCATTGATGACGTCACTAATTTTTCATTCTTTGCGGCCATTCAGTCCAGGTTTATATTTATAGTGGGGGGAAAAAATTCGAAGCGCAAAAAAGGACAGAATAAAAAATGATAGCCTCGATCAGTTTTGAAGGGGGGGAATTAGGGAGGCAGACGACTTTCAAAATGCCTGTCATATTGTAAGGAAACAAGTTAATGCCGTTTTACAATGGCGTCCTAATAACGCCACGTCAGATGAGGCAATAAATCTCTTTGAATGTTCGGACATATTTCTTTTCGCTTTTATTGGCGACTGGAATTCTTAGAGTCTAAACACGTTTTGATAGAGGGCGTCAACAAATTAGATTAACTTCCTCACTTTACTGGGAACGTGACATTCAAATGGCAATAGAGTGTTCTTCGATGACAAGAAGCGAAATGGCGCGGCGAAGCGGAATTAAAACACAAAATAAAGAGCCATTATGCTCCGATTTGAGGACTATTATCAAACGTACCATTACTTCTGTTCGCTGTTTTTTTTTTTTTTTTTTTTTAATAACCGTTTCTGTTGTCGCCCGATGGCGCAGACACAAAAGCGAGATGGCAGATAAACAATGTAATATATAGCCATTTTTTTTAGATGGAAGTCGATTTCAGTAAGTTGAAGTGACGTGATTTATCCGAAGACATTTTTAAATTGTCGTGGATTATGGCATCTGTCGACTATTCATATTCTGTGATTGTATTTTATTTTTTCGGCAGTTGCTGTCGGTAAATTTAGGATCTATCGATTTTAAAGGTGAAATGAAACTGACATGCTTCCCAAGACATGTTTTAAACATTAGAAAATGTTGCGAACTTCTTTTCTAAGAACAAGGCTTAGTTTGCGTGGGGGCTGACCAGAGATCATCTTCGCTGTTGTATGCTTTTTTTTTTCAATAAATGTTCAGGTATTAGACGAAATGCTACGGGCTCACAAATAACAGTCTTCATGCATAGGCTTACCAGATTTCTGAAATGTTCGATTGGGACACCGGGATCCCCCCCCCCTGAAATGTTCAACCGGGACACAAGGATCCCCCCCCCCCGTCGCGATTCAAAAGGGAACCAAGGGTGATAGTGGACTCAAGTAAAATTTTCTGAAGACAGTGAAATTTTCAGAAGCTATGAGGAAGTTCGCCCCCCCCCCCCCGCCGTACCCCGTAAAAAATTTTTGAAATAAGCTCACAAAAACTATTGAAAATAAACATTTTATAAGTGTTTTTATATATATATATATATATATATATATATTTTTTTTTTTTTTTTTTTTTTGACTTCAGAATGTGTTGTCAGCCCAAAATTTTTGGAAACTTTGGATCACAAACACCTCTTAAGGGAACACACCATTGGCCGGTTTTTAGCATGTTTTAAATGGTAGTTCATTCTTAATGTGATGAATAAATACTAATTATGAATCTAAACCAGGGAAAATAATGAATCACATAAGCAGATAAATTTAAACGTTTCATATATCACTTGTTAATATTTGTTAGCTACTTTAGTAAGAAGAAATACTTCAAATGAGGAATAAAAACTTAAACAAAATTTACATGTATTTTTCATTCGCTGGGACTTTTTTTAGAAACTCTCTTTTTTGGTTTTAATGTTGTTGTAAAATTTCTCACAAGCTAACTCGATATTAATTTTACAAGTTTATGTTTCAAATGACAATGTAATTATCCAAAATAATCCTTCACAGTTAATTATTTTTAGACTCTTTTTGGTCGTTTAATCAAATTTATCTTTTTTCGGGACCTGAAATAAACCGACCGGGACACTGAGATTTTGCCTAAAATCCGGGACTGTCCCGTAACGTCTGGCAAGCCTATCATGCATGAACATATTAGGCAGTGTGAAGCAAAGGGATGTAAGTGAACATTTCCAAATTTTGAGTAAAACTCATTTAATGATAAGGTCCTAGGCTCCTAGGTAGACTTTCATTGAACTTTTTTTTCTTAACCATGCTGTATAACAGTACCTACCAGGGCTACTAGTACTATCTCTTGGCCCCAGGCCAGAGGAGAGGTTCACTCAGGGTTGGTAAAATCCCGTTTTTTTAAAAAAAGACCCTGGAGCCAGGATTTTTTGAGTTTTTTAAATAAAACCCAAAAAAAACCCAACTAAAGCTGGGTTTTTTAAATAAAAGAAATGTGGGTTTGTTTGTCTTTTTTTAGGGAAAATATGGGGCACTTGTAGCATATTGTAGTGTAAGTATAAGGACAAAGCACAGATATTGTCTTGGGGTAAAAAAAGCTGGAAAATTCAGCGTTTTCTGAAGGGAAGCGTAAAAGACGACAAAACCCAAAATTGGTGAAGTTTCAGATTTTTTAGTTTCCATGATTACCAACAGTTAAGGCAAAGTTACTTCTAGAGTGATAGAATCTATTGTTCATTTTTAATTACTTTTTTTTTTTTTTTTGCATCTTACTTTATTCTATTTTATTCTGTTATGCAAAACTACTGTAGAACCTCAAGTAGTTTAAATCCCTTTTTATTCCAGCTTAATCAAGGCATTTCCTTGAATTTTATGTTGCCTGTTTTTCTATTTCTGCGTACAGGGTAAGAAAAATTAAACATTTTCGTAAGATAATGAAAATACTGTTCATCCTATTCTGTTTTCTGTCTAACCATTTGTAAAACCTGTTAATTTCTAAAAAATATACCTTGTTTATTCCAGATTTGTGACGTGATGGTTTGCAGAAAATAATTCACATGAAAGCCTTTTAGATAGAGTACTTTCCTCTGCACAATCTACAAATATTAAGAAAATCAGACGTGACAGGACTTGGTCAAGATAATTTGAGTTATTTATTGAGATCAGTTAAAGAAAAAAGTTAAATATATTTCTTTAAAATCTTTGAAATATTTTTTAATGCCGTTAAAGGTTAAGAAATCCTATTAAAGTTAAAATTCATTTTTTATGTCCATTGTCTGCGGTGAAGAACAAATAAAAAAGTAGTATTTAAATCTAATTATTTTTTTTAAAAACATCTCTGAAAATGTAAAAAAAAAACCCCAAAAGTGGGTAAAATAATGGGTTTTTTAAAATGGGTTTTTTCAAAAAAAAAAACCCATTGGGTCCAATCCGACCAACCCTGCCTACTATGTGTACTGGTATAATCTCCAAATTTTTAATTTTGTCACTTATATTCCTTTGCTTCTCACAGCCTCATATGTTCTGGAAAATTATGGAACTTCTGGACCTCTTTTTTAGAATTTAGTCTCTACGGCAGGGCATAATTTCTAGCAAAAGATGTGCAGAAGCCTTATTATAGTCATCAGAACTTATTTTAACGCGAAAAATAGACCTGATAATTTTGTCCAAAATGTAAAAATTCACATACAGTTGAAAAAAAAAAACAAGGGCTACGATTATATTTCGGCAATTTGTTCTCCGAATGAAAATGATGGTAAAGGGTGTTTTTTTGGAGGTATAGAACTTTAGGTTCAAATAAAACACAGTTAAAAGGTCTTAATTGCAGTGAATTTGGCTTTATTCGAAAGATTATTCTTTGCCATTTTTATTTAAATATGCTTTCCGGCATATGGCCATCTCGGCTGGCTCGGAGAAAATCCAATTGGAAAGTCCAATTTTCTATCACTTTTTGCAGAAATGGAGGCAGTATCTCAGCGATAAAGTTTCGAATGTTCTCTTCCAAGGCGTCAATCCTCTGTAGCTTATCGGTGTAGACCAAAGATTTCACATAGCCCCACAAAAAATTATCCAGCGGTGTTAAATTGCATGATCTTGCAGGTGAATTCACGGGTCCATTGCGCGAAATTATTCATTCACCGAACGTTTCTTTCAATAAATAAATGTGCCACGCGCTGTGTGGCATGTTGCACCGTCCTGTTGTCTATTCATGATGGAATGGCAAACCAAACTAAACAGAAAACAAGTGACAGCTATCAAAATGGCACACAAATCAAACAGTGTTGCCAACTTAAAGTTCTATACCTCTAAAAAAACACCCTTTAGTATATAATAATGTTTTAAATACCAATAAAAATAGAAAAATAATGAAGGAGAGACGAACACTTAATTAAAACAAAAACCTGTTCTTTAAAAGAAAGGGGAACAATTTGGGAAGGAGTGAAGAGTTTTTAGAAACATTTCTGGGTTCTCTTACTAACATTCGATTTAAACTCAGATAAAATTACACAAAGAAGTGCATTTTACTAAATTATTGTTTTTGGAAAGCCTTCCACATTTAGAAGAATTTTCCCTATGTAGTGAGTGAGGCAGCTTTTACCCTTTTTTCTATCGTGTTTACTTTATTACCATACTAGTGGTACCCGCACGGCTTTGCCCGTAATAGAAAAATTAAAAGGTCTTTTGGTTCGCCTGTATATTTACGAATAATGTATGGTGAATTTTCTCGCCAATTGGCTTGTACCCATGTTACGGTTCCACGTTATGATAATTCCGTATCTTGCCAATTGGCTTGCGCCCATGTTACGGTTCCACGTTATGATAATTTGGTAATTTACTCGTCCATCTTATGATATTTTTGTACTTAAAATTGGAATAGAAAAAGAAACACATCGAATTTTCAAAAAATCGCTTCGAGGTGCACACCCCCATGCTACAAACTAACTTTGTGTGCCAAATTTCATGAAAATCGTCCGAACGGTCTAGGCACTATGCGCGTCACAAAGATCCTGACAGACAGAGATCCGGACAGAGAGACTTTCAGATTTATTATTAGTAAAAATTTAGGATAGTATTCCTAGTGAAAGTAGAAGAAAATTATTCAACCTGCTTCTTCTTCATTCATTACTTCTTTTTCAGAAATGTATAACGTAAACTGTGTAGTCAGAAGGAAAATGTCAGACTCCGACTTCGGCAGTTTTAAAACCTTCGACTCCGACTCCTTTACCCCAAAAGCAGTCCGGTTCCGACTTCGCGACTCCAACACTGACTTCGCAACATTGACAACGTTAGTAACTCAGGTAAAATGACCGGCAACAACTCTGCAAATTTTAAGCCTTCGACTCCCGATACCGATTCCTTTGCACCAAAATCAGCCCAGGGGTACCCATCCCCCCCAAGTTCAATGGCGCAAAGACCCCCCCCCCCCCCAAAAAAAAAAAAAAAAAATTCTCAACCCTCTTTCCCTCTTTTTATTTTTTGTTTTTAGCGCTCTCTTTTTTATTTTATTTATTTTAAATTATTATTTACTTTTATTATTATTTTATTAGAAAACTCCGGACTTTTAATGACGTACATAGTACATACACACACAAACTAAATAAATAAATGAAATAAAATATAAATAGAATAAAATAAAATAAATAATTTAAGTTAAAAAATAAATCAATAAATAAATTTAAATAAATAAATTTAAGTATATAAATTTAAAAAAATAAAAATTCCCCCAAAAAACTTTGATAGCGCAACTTGCGTCATAATCCCCCCCCCCCTCCTGTAGGCAACCCTGAATCAGCCTGACTCTGACTCCCCAGCCTTAGTTTATGAAAAACAACGTAATATGTGACGAGGAATGGGCGGAGGGTAAGGTGAAGTGTAATACTTTGTGATAAAAAAGGGGAGAGGGATAAAAAATTTTGAAAAATAAAAGTATTGCATCATTTATGGACAGCCTATGTCCGGTTTTCTTGTACATGCACCCAGGGCCTGACTATGACTTTTAAGGACACATGGTGCAAACTTTTTCTGCCCCCCCCCCCCATTTTCACATTAATCTTATATAGTGAGGTCATGAAATATTTTATCTTCCACTAGCGCAGCCAGAAATATCTTCTGGAGGATTTTTAAAATCAAAACAGCCCTTTCATATGCATAAACTACTGTATTAGAATTTGCATTTATGTTAAAACCAATGGCACTGGGGGAGGGGGGTTCACCCCTTCCCCCCTTCGTTGTGCCACTATGCCTTTACTTGGAATTTTCGAAAAATATTATAATTTTACCCAACCTAATTACCAATACCAATTTAAGAATACTTTTTTTTAAGACTTAATATTTGTGTTTTGTTACTGTGCAATATGAAAAAAAAAATAATAATAATTTGAATTTTGACCTCTTGAATTCAAATTACGTTTTTCGCAATCACGAGTGTGTAGGGGGTATGTGTGTGTAGGCATGTGTGTTTGTATCTGTGTGCAGGCATGAGTGTGTGGGTAGTTGTGTGTATGTGTGTAGGTGTATGTATGTGTGTGTGTATGTGTTTGTGTAGGCATATTTATGTGTGTGTCTGTGTAGGTGCGTGTATGTATGCGTGTAAGTGTAGGATATGGACACAACCTGGAGATGGTTTTCGCAAGAGGAGCAGCATCGGGAGGAGACGGTCGACGGCGATGCTGCGGAGGGTGCTGGCGGGAAAATAAAATGATAGCACATCAAAACAGTCAAATAAATGCAATAAGCAATCGTGATTGCTCAAAAAAATGCCGTTTTTAAAATTAAAGGCAATAGATTCGGTATCCCCTAAGTTTTGGTGCCTTGGTCCTATGCTCCATGTGCTCATGCCTTAATCTGGCCCAGCGCGCACCATTTAAATATCGGGGGCACCTCGCGCAGTTTAGGTTTTTTTTACACAGTCACGGAAGTGAATATCCACTGCGTGGGTGCCTTGTGCCCAACGCACGCGAACTTCAGGGCCCCTTTTTGCTTCTTTTCAGTCACCATTCCCAGATTGCGTTTTCTCTCGAGGTTAGCGTAAACACTGCGCCTCCGGAGTTGCAGAAAACCGCGAAAAGGAGGACCAGCCACTTGTCAGCAGAGGCGGGGTAGAATGTTTATGTGTTCAAGAGGTGATTGAAGCTCCTCTAATCGAAGTTTCTGTCGTCATGGAAATTTCTCTCGTCGAGCCATTAGTCTTTCCTTGAAATAAGTAGAGCAGCGCTTCGAGTGCCGCTGAATTAGGGGGGTGATGAGCATTTCGAGAGGCTTCTCTGGTTTGTACCTGCTACATAGGTTTGGTTTCGATACAGTGGTTCTGGATGGGGGTGACTGTAGAGGGGGGGGGGGGTCGCGAAGGAACGTAATCTTGGCATAATCCGAGAGAGAAAAGCAATTTTCATCGTCAACAATAATACAGAGGAAGCAGGGGTGCGCACCCCCCTCAAGTTCAATAGGGCAAATCCCCTCCCCCCCCAAAATAAAACAATTATCAACGCTCTTTACCCTTTTTGTTTTATAGCTCTTTTTTAGTTATTTTTTAAGAGTATTTTTTATTTATTTATTTATTTATTTTTAATTATTTTTTTTATTATTATTTTATTAGAGAAGTTCTGACTTTTAATGACATATATATATAAACGCACACAAACTGAATAAATAAATGAAATAAAATATAAACAGAATAAAATTTAATAAAATAAATAATTTCATTAAAAATAAATCAATAAATAAATTTCAGTAAATAAATTACAAAAAATTAAAAATCCTCCCCCCCTCCAAGACTCCTATAGCTCAACTTGCGCCATAAACCCCCGATGCATTATCATCTTACTATGCGTTTTAATCTGCTGCATTGTTGGAAGTTAAATACTAAAGGCGGCATGAGACTTATTCTCTGTGAGAGAAGGGCAGTGAAACGTGGAAAAGTTGTTTTTTCTGCATAGATACTGTACGGACAGAAAAACAAGTTTTAAAGAGTTCGTTTATGCAGGGTTTGTAAGATATTAAAAATTACTGAAAAAGCACTTATTTTAGCGAGCCGTAATGAAGATATCGGGGAGTTCGTGAAATGAAAGTTTTTTGAGTTTTAAATGAACACAACCTAAAATTGATTCAAAAAAAAAGTTCAAAATTTTTGCAAGGCTTAAATTTTTGCGCTTAATGCATGCTTTAAAAAATAAGTGTTTTTGATACTTTTCTATGAATTTTTAATATGTCGAGGACTTTTCAAACACCTTGTATTATTTAATGTGGTGAATGCTACAAGTAGGTAATTACATTTCAGTTTTTTTTTACTCTCTGCGAGGAAATGTTTTTTCTCAACTTCTGGAGAATGTGAAGAAATGATTTAGGGTCTATTCATTAATTACGTAAGAATGATTTTGGCATTTTGACCCCCCTACCCCCATGTAAGGGTACGTAAGATTTTTCAAACCCCTCCCCCATATTCTTACGTAAAATTTTATTTCGTTTTACAAAATAATAAAATATTGTTAGAAAAGAATCAAAGATTTTTTTAACCGACTTCAAAAAGGAGGCGGTTATCAATTCATACCGTATGTATGTTTTTTTGTTTGTTTGTTTGTCCACTTATAGCGTCTCACCTAGTGAACCGATTTTGATGATTCTTTTTTTAATGGATAGGGGATGGCTCAACTTAGGTCCCATTACTTTGTTTGACCATATTTGTTCTTTAGAAAAAAAGTTACGGGCAAAAAACAGTAAATTTTATGCAATTTCCCTATTAAATGATTAAAATGATATTGTAGCGAAGTTCGCACTTTTTATCCATGGATAACGGTGGCTCAGTGGTAGAATTCTCGCCTCCCACACGAGCAACCCGGGTTCAAATCCCGACTAGGACAAAGTGAATTTTACTAAAATTTCGTTTCTACTGTTTCCCGTATTTTCTCGAATGTTCTATTAATTTCTATATCTTTCCAAGTTTGGAAAGTTCCAGCACTTTCTCAAGTTGTATATAAGGAGATGTAACGTTCATTCGTGGTTCTGAATAAAGATCTCGAGTTGAGACTAACGAGTATTCGCTTCATTTTGCTTTCACATTGTCTTCGCTATCTTCATCTACACGACAATATGAAACTCATTGTTATAAAAGTTTGGTGCCATATAACAGTAACATTAATTGTAATGATAATTTTGAATGAAGGCTTCTTTGAAGCAAGCATCAAATTTCTTCAAGGGATATTTCGATAATGGGGAATGTGGCGCTGTCGTCTCATTTTTGGCGTAAATAATTTTATTTTAGTAACCCTCTGATTTATAGTAACCCTATGTGAATTATCAAAATCTTCCTTTCTTCTGTGCTATTGCTCCATAGTAGGGGTAAACCTAACCTGGAAGCGAGGTGCTGCAGTGATTAGGATCTGCTTAGCCTTCACAATGCTATCATTAGATTTGACTCAATTACTCTGTAGTATTTTTATCGTTATCATCTATGCCGATAACAGATGATCGGGGCTAAGTAAGAAAATACAGGATTGCATCATGAGCAACTTAGATGCTGTGGAATGTAATTTAGTTAGGAAAAACGTAATACTTAAATGGTTATAATTAAATTAACTACGCATGATTTCCAGAGAGGAACAAAGATAAGTTTTTAGTGCCAATCGCTTAAAGTTTAACGCGTGTCAATAGTTTTTTTTTTTTTAGTATGGAGCATTTTTAAGAAAAAAATGTGAAGTTTCGTGATGGTAACTTCTTATTATTTCTGAAATACCTACATTTACACTAAAAAGAATGAAATAAAAAAATTTTGAAAAAAAATAGAACCGACTTCAAAATTGCTCTAAAAAGTGAAAAATAATTTTATTCTTTAAACACCATCGATAATGCTTTTAAACATAATTTTTGAAGTTGGCGCAAAAACGATGGATAAAATCATTCACAGCCATAACTCAAATACAACTATAAATTTAACCAGGACCAGTTTCTTCACTATCACATACATTATGCATTGATGACAGCATATTTGAATAGCGATATAAATGTTTCGTTCGTAACTTTGGATGCTTTTCTGAAAAAAAATATGAACGAAGCATGATTACACTGGATTTTAAGTTTTGTTTTTGCGCCAACTTCAAAAATTATGTTTAAAAGCATTATCGATGGTGTTTAAAGAATAAAATTATTTTTCACTTTTTAGAGCAATTTTGAAGTCGGTTCTATTTTTTGTTTCAAAATTTTTTTATTATGTTTCAAACATATTATATAATACTATATCTAATTAGAAGTAAAACATGCAATACATAGTGCAATTTTTTAATTATATTTTACACAATTCAGTCTTTGTAAAACAAGTAAAAAACAGTTCATCCTCACTCGTTTTTACCTTCCAGACGCAAATGAAATATGCCAAATCACTTGACCGCGCAATTGCTAATATAAAATATCGACTTGGAAAATATTACGTAAGAAAGAGTTTGAATCCCACCTCTCAAAGTAATGGTATTTAGAATTCTTTGTACCCCTCCTCCACATCGGGATCCTTACGCAATTAATGAATGATCCCTTATGTGTTTTAAAACTACCTTTTGTAAATGTTATTTAATTCGAAGTATTTATCTTTTTTCGATCAAAAATGTCAACTAAAGTGAAACATTTTCTACCTTTTCCGAATTAGCCGGTTAACCTAGTTGTAGTACTCAGCCAATGATATGTAATAGGCTAGAAGAAAGTAATGTGGCTTCCTTATCAGATTTTTCTCCCCTTTTCTGCAGCAGAAAATAAACAGTACTCACCACTTTTTTTTATAATTATTAATGTATCAGTCTCAAATACTTGAGAGAACATATTTATTGTTCCTTTAAAATTAATTTATTATCGTCGTCTGAACTAAATTTTAATTTATCATCTGCGACCAGTGTCCCAAAATTTTTTTTCCCCTGAGTTTTACTATTTTGTATTTTTAGTGTGTGAGGCACTGTGAAAATGTGATGTAAAAAAGATATTTGCCCTAACAGCTTTTTTGTACTATGAATTTGTATGTTCTATAACAATTATGTATGTTCAAATACGCAAACAACTTCATAGTGTAAGAACAGACTGTCCCTGTCCAGGGCCACCGAGAGCCAAGGTTGATCCCTTGTCAGCTCAGTAGACGGGCCCCTCTCCCCCGATAAAACTTATAAAATATTATTACTCCTATTCAGAGACGTTCTGTAGTTTAAAACTAGGTTAACATCATGGCTTCGCGTTGGCCCTGTCCTCTTTTATCCATTCCATCCCTTCCAGATTCTAATCGAAGTTTCCTTGTGACAGACGCATACCATTTTCCCGCCGAAACGAGTCCGACCGTCCGAATATCTCTACCCGAATCAGGTGTCAAAATGTCTGTCAGCGTCGTGCCTCCAAACTCACCACTGACATTCAGCAGTCTTCCATTCCCCCCTTCTTCACCCTAATGCCGAGACAAACAATTGGCGGCGACCGTAATCTTTGTTTCTATTACACGATGAAAACTTTTTAACTTCCTGCCTCCATTTAGACAAAGGCTTTTTTTGTGAGCCTCCCATCCAACTTTCAAGTGTTGCTTTTTTATACAGATTTGTGTGTTTTTTTCGACTTCCCTTTGAGTTTGATGTATTTCCCGAAACAAGCTTTTCTGGATAAGGCGATTTGTTTTCGCAGTTGCTTTTCCACTTGGGCTGGATCAGGTTTCATGGCAGGAGAGTCATTGTTATGAATAATAGATTTCCATGTCTTGTTCTGGTGATGAGAGTTTGATATGTACTTATCTTTATCTTTCGTAATTATTTTACTTAAAAAAAATTACATTATTTTTGAGAAATCACATTGCTTATTGTTCTCATTTGACTGTTTTGAATTCCTATGATTTTATTTTCCCCCGTCTCCCTCTGCAGCATTACCGTCGACCGACCAGCCTCACGATGCTGCTCCTCTAGCGAAAACCGTCTCCAGGTTGCGTCCATATCCAACATACACACGCATACATACGCACACCAGCACACACACACATACCCGATTTCATGCCTGCACACAAACACACACGCACACACATACACACTTTCACGCCTGCACACAGACACAAACACACACACCTACACACGCACTCATGCCTGCACACAGACACAAACACACACACATACATACACATAACCTACACACACATACCCACACTCATGCCTGGTTAATACAAACACATCTACATACACACACACACGTGATTGCGAAAAACAGGATTTGAATTCAAGAAGCCAAAATTCAAATTAACTTTTTTTTTGCCTTTTCGGTTAGTTTATTAGCTTTAAGACGAGTATGCTCGTCATTTTCGAAAATGTTTAGTTTTACGTGTAACAATGCGTGTCCCTATTGGTTGCAGTCGGAGAGTCACGTGGGATTGACTATCATTGTAGACAAGGATGGATACAAGGGAGGTGTGACAGCCCCTCCCTAAAGGGACTCTACAGGCAATTTTTCGACGTTAAAGTTCCAAATACAATTTTTAGTCAATTTGCAAAGAATTTAAGGGAACTCTCAACCTGAAAATTTTTGAATGTTTTAAACTTGAGGCCTTAAAAACGCGATTTTAAACCATCTTTGGTAACGTTAGAGGAAGGAGTGATATCCAAGCTCTTTCCTCTGCTAATTTTTCAAAACTGCACTTCAAAAAATACAATTTTAAACGATATTGGATTATGTTAGGAGAGATGGTTCGAAAACTTGGTATTTTTTCCAAAATGCAAAATAAGGAAAGAAACCGTAGAAACACGAAAATAAAATGGTTGACAACCAGAATCAAAATGACATTTTCCGAACTTGATTTAAAAACACTTGTAACTTTTTTTCCTATGAAGATAGAAGCTAAGTTTTTCGACCGTAGGTCGAGAGAGAACTGGAGTTAAAAATGTCGCTTTTTCCAATGGTGTCAAAAAGAAAACTCTGGGACGTTTCCTTCAATTTTTACTGATAGATTTAATGAAAAAAGTAGTACCTAAATTTAAGCCTAAAAATAGTTCTAGCTAAAAACGCAAATTACTCCCGCCGTAATTAAGTTAGCGCCGTAATTAATTGTATTCGTGAAAAAATTTTCACTCTAAAATCGGCCTTAATTTCCATTTTGCTCACCCCCAAATGAATGTTGAGTTTTTTTTTCAACCCGACCACACGTGGATATGTGCCTAGGAACGTACAGACACCCGAAATATCCATTTTGACGATCCCCGAGTAAATTACAAAGACTTTTCTCGTGACGTCTGTATGTACGTATGTATGTGCGTATGTGCGTATGTGTGTATGTATGTATGTCGCATAACTCAAGAACGGAATGTCCTAGAAAGTTGAAATTTGGTACGTAGATTCCTAGTGGGATCCAGTTGTGCACCTTCTTTTTTGGTTGCATTTGCCAAAGGGGGTCTTTTGCCCCTTTTTGGGAGAAATCATTGTAAATTTCGATGTAAACTCAAGTGGTGTTATAATTTGGCAGACACTTGGCAATATATCGCCTGTCTTTTGGTCGCCATGTTTTGTCGCCAGCTTGGCGACAAATTTTGCGATTTTTTAAAAAAAAAAAAGTTTTTTTTAAATCTGGTTTCAATTTATCCATTGTTGGTGATATTTAGACAGTAAACTATTGAATCATATTAAAACTGCAATAATGAGAAAATGACATTAAACGGGAGTAAAAGGAAGTCATGTGATCCATACATCAGCTCGTTATTGTAGTGATAGCGAGCCGATTATCTAAAGAAAGATTTCACCACCTAGGGATGGCACGAAATATAGAAAAGTTACATTGTTAATAAGTCTCTAATTATTAGCGATTGCGACATTACTGCAAAATTTTGCGGGGCGCCTGGAGAGGCTTCATAGCTCCTCAAGGAGGTGCATATTCTGGGAATCATTACCTAGAGCCTAACTAAAATACGCCCCTAATAAATTATTACGTCCAAAAGCGCTCACAGTAGTTTTGCCTGGCAATAGTCTTTTAAATAGTGACTAGACGACCCGTGCGGAACTCCGCACTGTGCTTCGAATCGTTTCATAAGGTATTTCGCCCTTTAAGAATTTCAAAGGAAGAACATTATGAAGAAGAACCGAAAAAAAAAGTAAGCGCAGAAGAGAAGGCATGCAATTTAAAGACATCAGTAACAAAACCTCTTTAAATACAACGTTGTGATAATTTGATCATCGCTCACCTTTTGGTCGTACATATTTTTAATTCAAATATAAATATCATTAAAAGTGTGACTGAGTAGTGACTCGTGAAAGAGCAATAATTGTGCATGTAAAAAAACAGGTTGTGGCAAATACAGTCCTGCCCATGTGAGCATCTGACGGGAAAAAAAGAAACATTAAAGAGACATTTATTAGCACGGATTCGAATTGGCGCCATTCTGATTAACAGCCCGACACCCCAACAAACCTAGCAATTGCGCCTTCCATTTCGAAAGCTATTCATTGAAGGAATGCGTAGTAAAAAACAGCAAAAAAGCTTTTTGCCAAATAATAATAATAATAAGATCATGCTTCTATGTTTTGTCATTGACCAGCATGATACGATTTAAAATTATTCGCAAAGCATGGAATTTGATTAAAGAATGACAAAAATCTCACGTAGCAATTGAAACGAATATTCTAGAAAAGTAATAAATTAGATTGAAAATAAGTGTTTTTATCTTTGAATATTGAATTATTTCACATAGAAGGTTGCTTTAACCGTTACGGATTAAATGCCCGCTTTTTTCAGCAGAAAGCATAGGAGTAGAAGATGATTTCTTGCTAGTGAAGTTGATAATAATTTTAATGCTTTATATTCCATTCGGACGAATAAAAAAAATTAAAGGTTTACTGGATGAAACTCGTAGTTTTAATTTGGCGTAGTATTTTTTCATTTGTACAAAAGGTCGAACACTGCTATTAGAATCATCTACATTTCAGCATACAATGAAAATGTTTTTCTGCACAAAAAGATTTCCTTTAGGTAAATCTAATACTTTTTATGCTTGCATTATGCTGAGTGACCTGGATGTAGTCAAAGCTTAAAAAAAAGGAAGAACACCCTTCGATTAACAGTCATCTTATCCGAATGATAACTGTAGCCTGCTTAAAGGAGTCGAAACACCAAATAGCATTCGTACTGCATTTATTTTATTACGTTTGTATGTTATGACTGCATGTAATGCGTAATACTAATATAAATTTGATATTATATCGGACAGCCCAAACTTGCCCGAAGTTCAGATAGTTTATAGCCGAACGCTCTACCGAAAAAAACTTATCAATTTAACCGAACAACTAAGTCCAGTGCTTTTAAGCTTTATTAAAATATGAACACACACACACAGGCTTTTTTTTTTTTGCCAAAAGCGACGTAAAATATGGAAAACTGCATTGGAACTTTGCTTTTTAAAAATGCATAAGAACTACAGGATGCATCGAGGTTTTGAAACAGCAAGGGGCGTTTTCAAAAACTTGATTTTTCGACCGTAAATCTATTTTTCTTCATTAGCCAGCCTGATAAGTTTTAAAATGAGAAGGGAATAATATATAAGATAAGACATTGAAGAAACATTTTTTTTATTCTTGAAATTTTTTACCATTTGTTACCGCAGGCTGCTTGAACCGTTATGACTTAGATGGCAGCACGTGTTCATCAGTTAACAGCACGGTTAAAATACAAAATAAATTGAGCTATGCTCTTTTTTAAGCGTAGCTTTTCGAATGTAATAAAAATGTGATAAAGGAATTCGTTTTTTTTTTTTTTTTTTTTTTTTTTTTTTGCAAAAAGAAGAAAAATATATATTTTACCCTTCAAATTGAGGTAGTAATTTTTTTATTTGTACAAAGAGTCAAAAACTCATTAGAAGAATATATATTTCAATATAAGATTTATTATTTTTTTTCTGAACAAAAAACAATTCTATTGTAGTCTGAAATCTTAAACCTGTTACTTATATTTTCGCTTACATTATGCTTTAATTTTCTTACCAGAGTTAAAGCTTAAAAAGAAAAAAAAAAAAAAAACGTACAATTCAGAAGTAATTTAGCACAAAGACACTTCAAGTTTTCATATCAGCAAGGAGCGTTTCCTTCTCATTTATTCTATTCCTTCATAGTTGTTATTCACTTAATTAAGTGTTCATGTCATGCGCGATAATTCTCTAATTTTTTGTTAATTAAGTGTTCATGTCATGCGCGATAATTCTCTAATTTTTTGTTGCAGATTGTCCGAACGTGGGCCCGAACACGCATTCTTCTGGTTACGAAGAGAACGCTCTGCCGATCAAGCTATTCAGCTCTGTCGGTCGTAGCGCAAATTAAAGTTATAAGTTTAACCGAAAACCTCATTCTGGTTCTTTAAAACAGGTTTTTCGGCTGAAAAAAACAATTTTTAGACCGTGGGTCTATTTTTCGTCAGTAGCCAGCACCATAAGCTTTAAAATAAGGCGTAAATCAAAGAAATCGATCAAGAATTGAGGAAAATCTGGCGTAGAAACCAAAAACAGGCTACAGAAATAATATATAAGGATATAGAGCCGATTCTCTAGTGCAAGATTTTGCCCTCTGGGGCGCCGCGAACTATTGAAAGGTTTCAGCATTTAAATTATTTGCGACATTATTTCAAAATTTTGGCGGCGCCCTTGTAGAGGCTCTATGGCTCCCCAAGGAGGCGTTTTTCTTCTTCTTGTTTTCGAAAATTACTAAAAAAAACTTTTTGCCCCTTTTCTAGTGGGGGCGCTTTGGTGAAGGGGACACGCCCCGGTGTCCCAGTGCATCTGGCGACAACTGCTAAAACGACTCAAAAATCTAACTGAACTATAACTGCGTTACTAATTGTTACCCAATGTAATTGATGTTGTGTTTAGTGAAATTTATGTTCACATTCACAAAAGCTGTAGGGAAAAAACCTGACGTGGCAGAAAAAGTGTCAGACAGCTTTGAGAAAGCTTGCTAATCATAGTCTAAAACAGTTGAAAGATCGAGCTCAACAGCAACTGTGTTACCAATCGTTACCCAGAGTAATTTGTGTTGTGTTTAGTGTAATTTATGTTCCTATTGGAGGATCACCATCATCAGTGGTTGGCTGCAAACCAGCAGTGTTGTGCAATAAATGATGCTCTTAATTGAGTGATCAGTTATCAATACAAACTAGCAATTTGTGACACGGCAACAAAGAGAAGTCCTTATTGGAGAGTTATCTGTGATTGATTAACAATTAAGCAAGCCATTTGTATTGGACAGGATGTAGATGTTCTTACTGGTTGCAATCTGAGAGTCGTCAGTGATTGGCTATCGTTGTAAACCAGCAGTTTACGTTGTGCAACAAATATTATTGGACCTCTATGATTGGCTATCATTATAGACCAGTGTTGGCAAGTTTCTGCCGAGGTGGTTAAAACCACTGGTAGAAACCGGTTTCTGCCACATTTGTGGCAGAAACTGGCAAAAACACAAAAAATGACATAAACTAAATCTTTGATACCCAATAGGAATTTGGGTTTGTTCGTAAAGCTGTGATATAAGGTATAAAATCGAGGTTACTATGGGCAAGTAAAATTCTGGCATTTTCTTCTTGAGCACATGATAATTTTAATCCCAAGCATTTTAGATGATGCATATAAGATAGCAAATGACAATCAGTAACTGCCTGTTTAAATCTGTATGTCATTTCTTTTTCTTAAGTTCCCTTAAGATTCTCATCCTTTAGATTAATACAAATGTTACGAGCATCTGCAGTTGAACAGTTCTCTTTCTGATCAAACTAAATCAAGGGCAATGAGTTTATTTTTTATAATGATGAAATGGAATTACATTTTTTAATTTTCTTAAACAAATATCATTTTGAACTTACTTGAATTAATAAAGATGTTTTTTAATTTTTGCCAGTTTCTGCCGGTTTTTACCAGTTATAACCAGTTTT
This sequence comes from Uloborus diversus, assembly GCF_026930045.1. NCBI lineage: Eukaryota > Metazoa > Arthropoda > Arachnida > Araneae > Uloboridae > Uloborus > Uloborus diversus. The sequence continues at coordinate 11,085,752 of NC_072736.1, read as the reverse complement.
TTCTACTGGCAGGGCAGAAACCAGTTTCTGCCGGCAGGAAGTCAACCCTGTTATAGACCAGCAACCAAACCTTCGGCTTTAGAAACGCTGGAGCAGAGGAAAAAATTCCTGGTACATTTCCTAAGTATTTGGTTTTTGTTGTTGTTTTTGGAAAACTTTGTCATCTTATTTATTTTCTTTCGAATGTAGTCCGCGTGAGCATGGTTATCTCTTCCGATGTCCTTCCGTGGTATCTTCCTGGCAACAGTATCGCTGCAACTAGGCGTGTAATAAACACAGATTACGACCACCGAGGAAAGAAGAGGGATGTTGGAGAGGGGGTGGGCGTTTGAAGTGCTGCCGACGGATGACGATTCTGCTGTTGTTGCCCACCCACAGTGGAACAAGCGCTAATTGCGAAAATGGGGAGATGAATTGGACACTTGGAATGATGACAGAGCTCGGGTTCTGGGAGCTAGAAAACTTGTTCGTTCGTTGCATCGTTTTGTGAGATGATGATGTGTAGAATAGTGGTGTTGTGTACTTCGCTTCGCTGTGGCCAGGACCTGGGCGGTCATTCCAAGCTCGTCAGCTTGCGAGATCGAGATTCTCGCTCACGTGATCGGTTGTGACGTAGAAATGTCGCAAAGTAACATTTTAATCTACTCGAACTTAGCTTGCGGCTAGGTTCGAATAGATTAGAATACTACTTTGCGACATTTCTTCGTCACAACCGATCACGTGAGCGAGAATCTCGATCTCGCAAGCTGACGAGCTTGGAATGATCGCCCTGATTTGCCATTAGGCCCATGAGGCACGGCCTTTAACACCTTCAGTCGGAATTATGAAATATTTGACCAAAAATGTTGATATTTGGTACACAGTGTACTATGGTAAAGGGCTTCTTATAGACAAAATTTTGAGTTTTTAGGAAAAAAATTAAAAGAGTTATGGCACGTCCAATATTCCGGACTTATATTTTTGAAATCAATATTTCATATACAAAAACGATAAAATACCGAACAAACTTCATTATAAAATGTTCTACAAACGATTATAAAACATAATATAAGCGTTTTAAACGATTAGTTAAAGATTATATATTTTTAAAAAAATCAGGAAGAAAACCTCGCTTTTCAGATGAAAATCCATGGTTGGAAAAATGAGCCACTCTCTATCTCTCAATCCTTATATGTCAGTGTTGTCAATCCCAAAACGAAAAATCATTTCACGGATTATAATAAGTAGAATGTAAAGAGACAACTACAAAAAAATCAACCAATTAAATCAATTATCAAATTATTAGCAGCTGTTTAAAGTGTACGTCCGGTATACCGGACACCAGGTCTGAAGGGGTTAACTCGTTGGTCCCTCAAAACAATACACCATCGTGGAAAATAGTACTAAAATATTGCTTTAATTCGTTATGTTTTAAATCAATAGCCATGTATACAGTGTTTTGCAACATGACATCAAAACAGCTATTTTTTCTATATTGTTTTTTAGGCAGTTTACATCCTCACTGCACCCTAGCCAATAACACATGCAATGACATTACAGTTTGGCGGCTGCAGCTAGAACATTCTCCGATTTTACTTTTCAAGGGGTCCCGACCAGGGGCGGACAGAAGGAAATTGTCATGGGGATCATGACCCCCCTAAACCGTCGACAATACTATGCATTTATATCGTATTCAAACACCTTTTGACTAAAATGCACACCGTTATAGTAATCTTCCAGATTGTTTAATTATTTTTAGAAGTAAATGTTGTAAATAAGGAAGTTTTCTCAATAATATTTTCTTGCTCAACATTTAAGAATACTTTAAATTTGGCAACTAATTTAGTATAAATAAAAACTTGGAATATTTTTGATATGAGAAGGGGGGAAGAATAACAAAAGGATCCGTATTTCCTGATCGGAACGAATGAAATTTTTATGATTTTCTCTATACTAATTCAGTTTATTAAGAAAAGATGTTCTGCAGGTATTATTTCTTAGTTTAGTGCTATGTTTTCAATGACCTTTTTTGTTAGTTTTTTTTTTGGCGAAAAGAATTCCCCATTTTATGGTGAAAGAAAACTCCTTGAAAAAATTGAAATATATCGATAAAAATAAACCTGACATTCCATACCGAGACCACCTCAACACTTTAAAAAAACACACACATAGAATATTCCACTAAACAACGCTTTTCAGAAAGATAAGAGCGAACAAACAAAACGCTTTGGTGGAAAAACTAACCACAAATATATTCCCCGAGAAAAAATATCTGCTTGCCTAAGAGCATTCCACTAGCCGAAGAGAGATTTAAAGCAACCAATATTATGCCAACTTGGCGCAAAAAGATGCCGGTAATGGCAGAGTTTGTTTATTTGTAGTGCATTTTTTTCCACCGCAGGGTTATAAAAAGAGAAGGGGCAAAAAAATATTAGTGACGATGCGCGTACATATAATTAGAATTGAAAGCGTTTTGTTATGTGTCACGGTTGACAGCGTGTTTAGAAGTTGAAACAAACACGAGTAGAGTGATTTTTTTTTCTTGAAATTTTTTTAAAGGTGGAATATTGGTGTTGAGTTTGCAGACGATATCCAGACCTTGGTATATTTCCACTTGAGGGTCAGATGCGTTTGCCGTTTCAGCGGCTGTCGTTAGATGAGAAATGATACGCTTGACGCATTATATTTCAAAGCCTTTTTTCTTCTTTTTTCAATTTCATTAATGGCGTTGTAAAAAATGGTGTCGTCAGGAGAGTCATTTCTTTTTGAAAGAAATATGTAATTCTTGAGTCTCTGTATTTAGAAAACATTTTCGGCGATTTTTGTGAGACATTTATGTTGAGAGGCAGCTAGATTTTTTTTTTTTTTTAGGGTCCACTTTTCCTTCTGCCTCTGCCCCAACACATTCTTGGCCTCTAGCTGTGCTAATGGATTCTTTACATATATATTTAGTCATATGAAGATGACTATGAACCTACCTCAGTGAAAAGTGCTTTTGAGCGGTTTAAAATGTTAAAATACAGTCGAGTCCCGACTTACGCGAGGGATGCGTTCCAAGATTCCTCGCGTAAGTTGAAATTTCACGTTGTGGAAAAATGTAGGTATAATTTCTTTTTTAGAAGCATACCAAATTCTTTTAGACACTTATAAACATCCCTCAGACTACTTTAAAGCATTCCTCAACTGTAAATTACAGTTTCTAATTTAAAGAACTAAACTTTTACTGGATTTGAAAAAGTAAAAAAAGCTGTTTAATTAAACATGAAATGCTTTAAGGTGCACAAATTGAATAAGCAAAGACTTAACTAAAACAAGACGGTACTCACAGTGATTAGTAATAATATTTATGAGTAAAAAATAAGATGATTTATGGTCCATGATCAGATTGTTATCTAATACATTTTAAAATACGGTTGCTTTGCCTTTTCTTTAAAACATTTCCATTTATGGCAACAGCCCATCTTCCTAATATCTTTAAACCACAATCAATATATTGAAATATTATGAAAATGGAAGCTGCTCTTGTAAACTAGGTTCTGAACTTTTACGGATATCTTTTTGTTTCGACTTTTTAATTGTATGTATGGTAGATTCACTCATATTTAAGTCGTGCTACCGTTGACGTTTGGTAGTTGTTCAAGCATATCTAGAATCTTAGCCCCCCCCCCCTCTTTTTTTCTTTTTTCTTTGTCAGAAAAAAAACTTTGTTTTTCCTATCATCTTCACAAACTTTAGATAAAACCGCGCACTAAGATGCCATTATATTTTATCAATTTTAATATTTAGAATGAAAAAAAGATGAATGAAAGATACTGAGTAGTTATTTGATGCACTAACAGCGGGATGTGTAGACTAGTTTGGTGTGGGAAATTTCGAAGTCATTGATGCGAAACCTTTGTAATAATATTCACGAAATCAGTATTTAGTAGCCGATACTTCTTTCGACTATTATTCGTGTAGTGGACGAGGAATTCTCGTGAGCTATAAATTCAAAAAGTTCGCATTATAGCCATTTCGCGTAAATCGAATCGCATTGTAGCGGGAGTCGACTGTATAGGCAGTAAGAAATAAAGCGATATAAAATAATGAGCTATATATATATATATATATATATATATATATATATATATATATATATATATATATATATATATATATATATATATATATATATATATATATATATATATATATATATATATATATATATATATATATATATATATATATATATATATATATATATATATATATATATATATATATATATATATATAAAAATTCTAATGAATGAAGGAAAAAAGCTCAAGGAGTCAAGAAAAAAGCTCTTAGTATTGAGAAACTCACTAATGACTGAGACAAATCCAGTGGCAATTAAGCGATATAGGCAATACTTAGCGACATTTCCATAAAACCCGATGTTCAACACTGTCGATAACGCTATCGCCAATCTCTGTAAAACGGTTTTTCCTGTTTTGTTTCGCAACAAATTAAAAGTTGTATTTACGGGACCACGGGGTAAAAAGCTCGCGTCGCCCACTTTTTGTCACGGTGACGCCCTGCGCACGTTCACTGTTGGTGACGTCAGAGAGTTACCCGATCACAGATATTGGCTTATTATATATAATATGATCATCCAGTCTTCTCATATTCTTTTAAGTGCCAATTTTCGGATACTTTTTTGGAAATTTACTTCATGTACTTGCAAACAGAGTGTTCGAAAACTATTTGATAAAGTTATATAATTGAGAGAAAAAATCAAAGAAAAATATGAAATTTTAATGACAATTTTAATTTTGTAAATTTATGAAAACAAATGATGAAATAGAAAATTTCGTTGAGTAATAAAAATAAAAGTTTCATCTATTTTATTGAAAAAATCATCCTTATAGGGGGAGGTGGGGTACGTTGGACCGCGGGGCACGTTGGACCGCGGAGCACGTTGGACCGGTCTCAATTATTTTAATGCTATTAATACTTTTTATTTTATTTTATGACCAACAAATAGCACCTATGGTCTTACAAATCCTATAATAAAGTCACATGGTACAGTTATATTGAACACATTTCATCCCAGAAAGTGTTATTTTATTAGTTCTAAGTAATTTTCAGAAAATTGTAACTCATATTTTTTTAATAGTTTTCATCAAGATTGCGGGAAAAAAATTGAACTCCTTTCTTAAAGTGAGTTTCCTTAGTTCAATATAATTGGTAATTTTTTCATTTTTTGTCAAGAAGAAAAAAAATTATGACATCACTTTTTCAGACCAAGAAGGTGGGGTGGGTTGGTCCACTCTTTGTGGGGCACGTTGGACCCAACCAATCTACCCCACATAATTTTAAAACTTTTTTGATCTTAAATCTCAATAATTATAACAATATTCCTTGATTTTTCTTTTGGTTTTTGAAAAATAACTGTTCTAATGGTGAATGAACTTTGCTGCTTTTAAATACAGATGATTTATCAAAAAATCAATTTAATATGTTATATTGATCTTTAAACTTAATATTTTTCACCCTACACTCAACAGAGAATAAGGTAATTAAAAAGTTTAATAGTATTTATCACTGAAATTATAACAAATGTTGTTTCAGTTATGCGATCCAGCCTGCCCCACCAGGCAGACCAACTTACCCCACCCGTGGGGCACGTTGGTCCACTTTACGAGGTTCCATTAAAAAATTAATCTAAAAAAAGTTTATCAAATCAACACTTCCAAAAAAATCTGTGGAGTTGAGAAGTGTTTAGTGAAACTTATTGTAGAAAATCGAACTGATCATTAAATTTTTTGATGAAATAAAAAATAATAAGTAAAAAAACGGACCAACGTGCTCCCCCCCCCCCTTATACGTAATAGTGAATTCATTGATCGAATGACCGACCAACGATTTTAGCATGATAATTCGATAATATTTTTGGTAATGTTTCACTGGCAGGGAAATGCTTTATTGTGACGAGGCTGAACTGGATCCGGTTACTTAACTGTTTTACTGGTAAGACTCATTTTAGGAGTAGGGAAAAACGGAAAAGTGTTCAGCAATGAACGCTCTCTACTGGAGTTTAGGGTTAATCCATTGAAGTTAGGGTTAAAATTTCAACGATCAAAATATCACCAAACAGGTAGTTTACTTTGTTAAAATGTAAAAGTGTTGTTCAAATGTTCAATGCGAGTTATTGTATTTTTTTTTTCTGGAGTCAAACAGTCAAATTATTGTTCTGTGTGAAATATTTATTACTTGTGTAAAATTAATTTGTAAATATTATATTATTCAATACATATTTGTGTTTGTGCTCCAAATTAATCCGATTAAATAACACTGCGGACAGTGCCTTTGGCACTCTTTAGTGTTGAATTTATTACTAACTCATGTTGAACTATAATCGAGAATTTCTTAATGTTTTGTGATTGACGTTTGTAATTTATGTTTTATATTTCACGTTGTATGTTTTAACTTTACTTTATTTTATTTTGCTTTCTGTTTGTTATGTATGTATGTTTTTGTTAATAAATCTTATCTTATCTTATCGTAAAAATGTAAAAGCAATTTTTTCCCGTCATACCTTGATGGGCGATTTTCTAGTTCAATAATATAAGAGAAAGTTAACTTGAATCATGTCCTAAAGTTGACTAGTCACTTCATCTTGAGATAAAATTAAAGTTTCTAATCAAACAGTGTCCATGCTTTGATAATGCACCAATGCTGCCGTGAGCAGGTAAATAGCAATATCTGCAGAAATAAGTTTCCGATATATTTGAAGAAACGCGTTTTGGATTGAATACTAACAATAGAGAAATGTTAGAATTTGACATTTTTATCGCACTTTTTTTTCAGTGAAAATAAATAAACAAGTTTGTACAAAAAAGCTAACGTACAATAGATAAAAAAAATGAAAAATTTGCAGTTACTTCTCTTTACCTGCACCTGCCCACGGCAGAATTAATTATAGAGTTAATGAGTTAATTTTGTAATGTCTAATCAAACGATGAATGTTTATAATGGCCACAATTTATTAACATTGCTCTTTGAATTTCAAATTAAAAAAAAAAGAAAAAAAGAGCGCTCAGGAGCCAAATATATATAGCACAGCTGATGTGTTTCTGAAACGCCGACAACTGTCATAACGAATCGGGTCATCGTCAAAAAGGCCGCCGCGTCAAAGGTCGCCTCGGCGTATTTCCAATAAAAAATAAGAGCACAAATTAAAACGTCTCTCTCGACTTGACTATTCATTGCGACTCAATTGAGCAAGGTCAGCACGTCGTTAACCCTTAGACACCTTCCCAGATGAGGACGGCGCATGTGCTGCTGGATCATTTGTTTCTCAGCGGACAATTAGTGGAATGGGATAGAACGCTCGACCTGTGTCTGCTATCACTGAAATGAATTTAAAGCGCCTCAAAAAAATATGAGTGTTTAGTTCAAATTCATAAATTTTGAGTTGTACACCAGTGGTGCCCAACTTACGGAGCGCGAAGTTGATCCACGTGGCTCGCTGCTTTGTTTTATGTTACAAATCGAAAAGCACGATTGATGACAATGTTCCACACTTGGAGCCAAATATTCAGAAATTAGTTTTCAAATAACAGAACTCAAAAAAAGAAAAGAAAAACTAATTTGAATTTTGACATCTTGAGTTCAAATTAGGTTTTTCGCAATCACGAGTGTGTGTATGTAGGCGAGTGTGTTTGTGTGTGGGGGGATATGTGTGTTTGTGTGTAGGGTATGTGTATGTGTGTAGGCATGTGTGTTTGTGTCTGTGTGCAAGTAGAGTGTGTGGGTAGTTGTGTGTATGAGTGTTTGTGTGTGTGGGGGGGGGGGGAATGTGTGTGTAGTCATATGTGTTTGTGTCTGTGTGCAGGCATGAGTGTGTGGGTAGTTGTGTGTGTATGTGTAGGTGTCTGTATGTATGCGTGTGTCTGTATGTATGCGTGTGTGTGTGCATGTGTTTGTGTGTGTATGTGTTTGTGTGTGTATGCGTTTGTGTGTGTATGTATGCGTTTGTGTATGCTTGCGTAGGTGTATGTATGTGTGTGTGTGTACGTGCGTGTATGCATGCGTGTAAGTGTAGGATATTGACGCAACCTGGATACTTTGCTCACTAGAGGAGCAGCATCGTGAGGAGTCGGTCGACCGTGGTGCTGCAGAGGGTGCTGGTGGGAAAATAAAATCATAGCACATCAAAACAGTCAAATGAAAGCAATAAGCAATCGTGATTGCTCAAAAAAAAAAAAAAAAAAACTAAGCTCTTTTCATAATGCACTCTAAAGGACAAAATAACTTTTCTGGGCCAGAAAGGACAGTTTAAGTCTTCCTGTAGTTCTCAAAACTTCCAAGAAACTGACTCCACAAACGAAGAAAAGTGCGGTTCAAGTCATGAAGAGAATTTCTTATCATTACTTAGCTTTCAATCATAACTTTGAGTGCTGAAAAATGCATATTTTTCTTGTTGGGAAAGTAGGGTTTGAAATGACTAGAACCGCTCTTTTCTTCGTTTGCGTTGTCATTTTCTTGGAATTTTGAAAGTTAAATTATCCTTTCTGACCCAGAAAAGTTATTTTATCCTTTTGAGTGCATTATGAAAAGTGTTTAGTATTTTTTTTTTTTCTTTTTAATTTTTTTTCTTTTTATTCCTTTTAGAGTAAATGTATTTCATAAATAGAATAACGTTACAATTATGAAACTTCACCTTATTTTTTCATATAAATGCTTCATATTAAAAGAAAAAAAAACCTATATAGGTGTTGGTACTAAAAATTAATCTTTGTATTTGTTTGCTAATTTAATAAATACTATTTAAATGTTAAAGATTGCCCAAACTAATTTATGTTTCAAAACATACAAGTTACTCGTGATAAAGATCTTAATATGTTTCTTTAATTGACCCCGTTATCAGTTATTATCATAGATAAGAGCAATGACAGTGAATACATTTCATGCTTGCTTCAGAGAAGCCCTCATTCAAAATTTTCATTATGATTGCTTTAACATAACATTTTAAAAACGTGTTAACAATGGGCTTTATATTTAATTATTTAGTGGGAAAATTACATGAAATTTGCTGTTCTCCATCCTAACTGAAATAAAAATTTTATTTTAGACTTTTAATTTTTCAGTGTTAAGTTGCATAATAAAAGTGCTTAAAAACAGCTCCGTTTACGAAAAAAACATAGTAATTGACAGCTACAATGGGGTCGTTTCGGAAATTTTAAAAGTATTTTTTCTGAAAGAGCATACACTGTTAAAAATTTTCCGGAAAATTTAAGGTAATTGTTACTGGCATCCACGTTGCCAGTAACTATTACCGTAAAAATCAAATGTTACTGTAAAACTTTACGGTTTCCTCGGTAGCCCATAGCAACCAATTGGCGCTGGGATTGCTTATTTCTACGGTAGAAATTACCGTAGAAATCAGCGATGCGTTAAGTCCGCCATTTTACAGTAACAATTACCAGAAAATCTTCCTGAATTTTTAACAGTGTACTTAAAAAAATAGGATCTGACCATTTTGTAAAAAGTTTGACTAAGTTTATTATTTTTAAAACTATATTTTAATCGCTGCGCTATCATTGTTTACGCTTCTGCCAATGACATCACAAATGATTGCCATTCACAGAGCACAATATTTAATTCGCTTCTTTACTCGCATGTGCTGGCAACGATATGGTTGATAGTAAGCGCAGAGCGCAATATTTAATTTGCTTCTGGATTATCATAACGTGGAAATGCAGTAGACAGATGCACCAAAGAACATCATTTGTAACGTCATATTTTCAAAATCGGGCATTTAAAAAAAATAATTCAAAATTAAGCGTTGGGAAAATAAAAGTTTTTTTTCTCGCTCCATGTTTTTTTTTTTTTTTTTGCTTATTCTATCAATTTCAGTGATTAAAAGTAGTACTTTCGACTGAAGGAAACAACCCCATTATTGAATTTTTAATTTTCTTTCCTTTTTCCATATTTTCTCCTGTTATTTAGAAAAAAAATAAATATTTTGAAATTTCTACGTGTTTTGTCTAGCGAGAACCATTTTAATATGCTGTGCGGCCCTCGGGTAGAAAAAGGTTGGATCCCACTGTTGTACACCATTTTATTTTTGGCACAGCCGCTATGCGAAAACTCCATTTAAGCTTTAAAAAAATAGCTGTGCTTGAATTTAAGTCATTATGGATGGCGACTAAAGTAAATTTCGAATGCCGAAGGAGAAATAACAATGGCAAAATAAAATTTTTATTTAAAATGCAGCACCAGCTCAGTTATTCCATCCGAGGACTGCAGTTTCGTGCTTTTTAGCACTCATTAGCCCGGAATAGGAATCACATGAGCTGGTGGCGAAAATCCGGTTAAGGGAGCCAAGAGAACCAAACAAACTGGTAGCTAATGTAGAATTAGCACACCAGATGAGTGACCGCAGCAATGGTGCGGTTCAACTCAAAGATTGATGGCAAGGCATGGTATTTTGTAGTAAGTTACCGCCCTAATCCATGTGATTCCTACATGTGATTCCTAAACATGTGATTCCTATTCCGGGCTGATGAGTGCTAAAAAACACGAAACTGCAGTCCTCGGATGGAACAGCTGAGCTGGTGGTGTATTTTAAGTATTTCTGCCGTAGCCCTGGCTTAGGGCGGCAACTTACTACAAAATAAAATTTTTATTGACTAAAAGGAAAAGATCTACTGATAACAAAATATTCTAATGCTGAAAGGAAAACTGGACAAGGAGAAAAATTCTAATGGAAAACAGGAAATTCAGAAGACTATGTAAAGAAGTGGGAAACTATAAAGTCTAAGGAAAAATTTAAACAAGAAACGAAGAAATCCTAAAGTAAAATCTCAGTTTGAGAGAAAGAAAGAGAGAGAGAGAGAAGATAGATTAAGAGAGATAGAGAGAAAGACAGAAAGTAAAATGCAATGACCGAAGGAAATCCTGTTGGCTAAACAATAGTTTGAAAGCGCTAGGAAAAATTCAAATGGCAAGGAGGACGTCGTAATGACAGTATAAAATCGTTAAGTTTAAAAAGGACAAATTTTAATAAGAAAAGAGGACAACCTAATTGTAAAAGATAAATTTCTTTTTATAAATGAAAAATTGTAATAGCTAAAAAAATGGCAATAAAAGTGGGAAAAATCTAATGAGTGAGCAGAAATTCCAGTTAGTGAGGAATATTTGTAATGCCCAATGAAGAAAAACTCTAATCTCAAAGGGAAATCCCAATAATTAAACTCAAAATTGTAATGCCTAAAAAAAAAATAATGCGAAAAGGAGAAATCCTGATAACTGAAGAGAAATCTCAATGGCCCCAAAGCACAAAAATTCAGTGAATTAAACGAAAATTTAAATAAGAAAGGATAAAATATAATGACTGAGGGGAAATGGTTATTCTGAAAAAATGTGATGTCCAAAGATGTCGAATAAGAAGAGGAGAAGTTTTGATAGCTAAGGAAATTTTAACACGGTTCAATGGATGTATCGCTAAATATCGCCAGTAGAGCCAAATTAAAACCAGATTTGATTTTTTTTTTGTTACCAATGTTTTTCGCCAACTTAACGATATATTGCCAAATAGTCGCCAAATTAAAACATCACTTAAGTCTGTATTGAATTTAACACCGAATTATACCAAAAAACCTATGAAAGACCCCTTTTAGAACATCGAATGCAACCAAAAGGTGCACAACTAGATCCCACTCTGAGTCTACATACAAAATTTTAACCTTCTACGGCTTACTGTTTTTGAATTATGCGGGATACATAATCACATACAAAGGTCGCGTGGTTATTTGTATGCAATTATTTTGCTATTTAGTTTAAAACGCTTAGAAGCGGTAATCATGGTGGATATTCAATAATATTATTTTTTAATACCTGCTTTTTTTCTTCTTTTTAAATTTTTTTCGATAGATAGACTGAAATGTAAGCAAAAATAAAAACTTTCATAGGAGCATGAGATAATCACCTGACTGCCATCATTGCAATCTTTCCTTTAATTTGTCCAGAAACGAATTCAAAACTTTTCCCCATACATTATACAGTAGAATCTCGAAAATTCGAGGTAACTGGGGGTAGGGCTCAGGTCACCTCGGATTACTGAAAACTCGGATCATCTGGAAAATTATAAGTGAGTAAAATTTTATAATATTTAGACTACATATTGACAAGCACCTTTTACTTCATTGTACAATGATTACTGAAAACTCGGATCATCCGGAAAATTATAAGTGAGTAAAATTTTATAATATTTAGACTACATATTGACAAGCACCTTTTACTTCATTGTACAATGAGAAAGATGTATTGTCTTCATAAAAACATCACTCAAATTTCAACAAACATTTCCATTCTAATTACCCCTAAAAAAATTTTAATTGGTGTTTTTTTTGAGCAATCACGATTGCTTATTGTTCTGACTTGACTGTTTTGAATTCCTATCATTTTATTTTCTCACCAGCACCCTCTGCCAGCACCACCGTCACGTCGAGCGGCCTCACGATGCTGCTCCTCTTGCGAAAACCGTCTCCAGGTTGCGCCCATATCCTACACACACACACACATACGAATACACACACACGCCTACACACACACGCCTACACACACACGTCTACACACACATATACACACTCATGTCTGTGCACAGACACAAAAACAAACTCCTACGCACACACACACACATACACATACACACACATCACTTCATACACAACACGCACACACATGCATATATACACACACACACGCACCCACACACATGCGCCTACACAAACACACAAGCGCATTCATACACACACACGCTCGTGATTGCGAAAAACATAATTTGAATTCAAGATGCCAAAAATTCAAATTAATATATATATATATATATATATATATATATAT